>NW_023597055.1:4482021-4570969 GCF_011947565.3 Pollicipes pollicipes
TCCGCTGGAGGTCTTCGTCCGTTAGCCCGGACCCGTTCTGCCAAGGCAGCGACGCAGCTGCAGCTCCCTGTCCGCTGAACGGCGGTTCAAGACGGCCACGCGGGCCTGCAGCGGCCTGCCGAATGCGTCGCATACCCCTGCGGCCCTCCGTGGCGAGCAGATTAGGCGTGGCTGATTTCAAATGAAGTGATGCTGGTTTATCGCTTCTAATCCCATTCAAAAGTGGTTGTTGGGCTATCCATGACGACATGACGTTGTCAAACGCAGTGTATTCGTAGTGTATTCTCGAAGTGACGTAGTATATTCGTAGTGTTTTCTCGTAGTGACGGAGTGCATTCTCGGATTGCATTATCTTAATATACAAGATGAGATCTGGCTTAAGATGGGGTTTGGCGATCACGTTAAGCTAAATTAACTTTACCATAACATACGTTGCGGTATGATATACAGTCACCAGCACTTAAAGTTTGTCGTGATTCGTGGTAATGCTGACATGTGGTAGTGTACATGCTTGTCGCACTGGGACAGTCGTGCATTTCCGAGAGACAGGTACGCAGGCATGGTAAAGGAGGGCATGAGGCGGCTTCCGGCAAGTACCGGCTGGTGAATGGTAACGATGAGTTGCTCGCGCCAGTGACGTTAGCACGCAGATAAGGATCGCTTGCCCCGCTGAGCCGGATCATGACGTTTGATCGCTTCCCCGCTGAGCCGGTTCATGACATTTAATGGCTTTCCCCGCTAAGCCAGGCCATGACACTTGGGACACGCTCAGTAGGGCTTCTGGCACCGCTGAGCCAAGCGTGCTGTTTGTGGTCGGTTTGTTTCCATATCTGCACATTGGTCACGTTCACTCGTCGTTTCCTGAATACGTGCCTAACCACGGCTGCAACGGCTAGCCATGAGTCATGTAGAGAAGATTCCCACGGCTCTGTGCTGTAATAACAGCCGTTTTAGAATTTCTTGTTTTACTCAAGAAATGTGCGACAGACGGAATGTTTTGCCTGTGACTTGGGATCCATCATCACGGGCCTATTTGTCTGTAAGCCCCGGGTTTGCGTTTCTAAGAAAAAATGGTTTTCTGTTTCGTTTCTACTTTGGTCACAATTCGTAACTTGGAAAGCACTACAACATGCTGTTTGAAAAAGTATGGGCAGGGTAGGCAAAGTTAATTTTTCGACGCATGCAACTGATTTTCTGGTTATTATCGAAAGAGTTAATGTAATGCAATTGCTCTCAAATGGATGCACGGCGACCCAAATGCATGTTTTCTTGAACTGCCTTTTTACCGTAACCAATCATAATAACTATCAATCATACATATCATAATTATAATTGTTTTTTGATGATCATATACATATTGATATACATGATGATGATGATAAATCAATGAATCATAATCATGATTAAATATGTTGACTCACAGATACTTCTATCATTGATTATGTTTATGCAACATCCAACTGATTATCTGTGCATTTTCTATTTTGATGTGGCACTGGCACCTTTGATATGGCACAGCAGCCTGCTATGACAGCGCTCTCCAAGCTCTGAACTTCTGTCTTGGCGTACGGCTCTGGCTCATGAAGGTCTTAAAGTAACGGAGTGTTGCACTTTAACTGCTCCAGACATTTCCCAAGTTGGCCCGCGAAATGTAAGTTTTTGACTAGGTGAACGTAACATTTCGGCTAGAACTATGTCCCGACTCACCATGTATCATATGCCCCAAATTATATGAAATTAAGAGCTGTGAAATGCACGCACTCGATGATCATGAGCTGACCTTCATATGGAACATTAGGGCCTCCAGGGAAGGTTGCTGGGCTGCACGAGTGTTCCGGTGGTTGGGCTACCAAGTGAAGTGTTTTAAATTTTCAACCGTAGGGGTGCCTTACCAGTCAAGGGACGGACCACGTGATAGAAGACATGCACTGTCATTGATTGTTACGTGGATGACCCCAAACCGTATGTCAATGAAGCAATTACACATAGATGTGCTCGATCGATGGAACAGAAAATTCGTCTTCTATAGGTACCGAGCAGGCAGAACTTCAGTGCAGCAGTATTCGCACCCGAATTCGCAAATCACATGGTTCGAAAGCTGCCCGGCCAGTTTTTTCTGTCCGACTGAAGGGTCTGACCATGCGTAGCAAGTTCGGACGCTGAAGTCATTGGGAATAGTGGACTTTGGTATGCGCTGCACTGCGTGAAGTTGGGTTTTGCGACAAAATTACTGCAAAAAGACAATGCCCTCGGTGAATATTGGTGACAGTGAAGTGACTCGAAAATAGTTGGTGGATGTTTGACTACACAAATGCGGAGATAACAGAGGTCTTATAACATTGTAAGTCAAAAATGATGGGCTTAGCCCAAGCCAGTCAGCGTAACGAAACCTTTGATAGTCAGTGACCTGACGAGCGCGTTTCGCATAAGGCACCCATAAGAAAACAAACCGAGGTTCTTCTCCCAGGGCCTCAAAACTGCGCCCTTGAACCTGCCGCTTATTTGAGATAGATCGTGTGAGATTCAACGGCTACTAGATGCAATAAGGTGTGTTTCCCGGCGTTTCTTCGGGCTATTGGCGCGGTATTAGTCACTAAAAAAAAATCAGGCGTCTCCTCCTGCCACGCCTCTGCAGCTGCTAAGGCCAACTCTAGAGCACTTATTAAGACGTGAGTATTTTCAACGTACCCATCATGCGTACTACTCACTATGGCATTTATTAAGGTGCCGATCTTGACACGCGTGGCGCTTATCAATTTACGTCGCGAGCCAATCTTTTGTGCTGCTTTGCCCCACCATTTGTGGAGCCCCCATTGTGCTACACGCTCCATCGCCGTCGCCTTAGTCCGGCAATGACAACAACAATCTCGGGTGATTACATGGCAACATTCCGATCACACCTGAAGCATGCAGTAGCGACGGCTGATATTGACGCACAGCCTTGAACTTTGTGATTGTGCAGGTTGCAGGGAGAGAGGGTCTGAGAGAGGTCTCAGGGAGGAGGAGATGGGAAAGGATTTCACATCTGCACCATCCAGTCCGTATCTCCCAGCCCTGTTTGGCAATGGAGAGGTCTATTGCGCATGTAGACGGATGGAGTGGCGGTTTGCGGGGTTTTCGTGGTTGGGGATGAAATCCGAAACCAATACCGGACAAATGCTGGCGATGAGGGCACGTGTGGCGGTCTGTGACTACTTTCCTTCGTCACGTGTTGCCGATGAGAGGGACGTAAGCTCTCTGAGTGACGCGACTGACTTCCTCAGCCACATCCTGGCAATGAGAGAATGTGTGCGGCATTTGATCCCCAGCCACGTGCTGGTGATCAGAGAAACGTCGTACTGTCTGTCTGACCCAGCCACGTGCCGGCAATGAAGGAACATGTGCTGTCTGTGACTTCCCTAATCACATACTGGCGGTGAGTGAGCATGCTCTAGTGACTCTGTAAGCCACGCGCCAGTTGTGTTACACTGCGCCACAGACGATCTTTTGCTGCGCCAGTGCTTTCTGGCTTGCTTTTGCTGGCCCAATTGACCAGCGGTGCATGCACATAGCCATGTTCAGAAGTTACAAATTTAGCCACAATGATCGAAGTAACGTGGCTCAACATCTCACCATCCGAGTGTGTTGTCCAGCTGGAGCGCGAGGCTCGTGCCCTTTCTCTGCCTGCTGACGAGCACATTAGAGCCTTGCTGTTGACCTGACTGACGTCCGGAGCAGCGGCGCGCGCCAGCTGTCTGCGAGCCGGCCCGCGTCCTTCAGAGAACTGGAAAGGGTTCTTCGATGCCAACCTCCGCTCGATGTTTCATCATCACGCCCTTCGATGCATGGGTCGAAGGGCGGGCATGTCTCTGAGGAGGCATGCATCATCAAATAATCGCTGACGGGGTTCATGTCCCCTCAATTTTCGCAATATCAGGTTAAGTTTTTTTCCAATTTTTGTCCGTACAATGCACTGTTTAAACGTTTCCATTAAAATGCCGCTTTCGGATCAAAATGATAGAGTCCGCCTGACTGCTCCAAACCTGATTTGTCTCCTCATAGAGACGTTACACCCACGCTCCGACGCTTGTTGATGGAAGCTTAATGGCAATAAAGGTGGCGTAATCGTTACGTCATGCGGCTTTCCCATCCACTTCCCTCGGCAGATTTTCCGATGTATATGATGTGGGGACGAGGAAGGGACGGGGCGGGGGGGGGGGGGGGGAGGGGGCAGCGACAACTTCTATCCCGTTTTCCTCCTCCACCGAGCACGATATTGTAAGTGTTTCGGGGAGGGGCGACTGTCCCTACCCTCTCCGTCCTCATAAGTTTCCCTCGTCCCTGCACCCAGGGCTTTCCCAGTCATCCGTGATACCTGCGGCCATTAAGAGTCGTGTTTTACGTCAGCATTGGGAGCACGGACCGGACCTTCGTTCGGCATTTTGTCCGACGCCAGCACTCAACCGTCACCCAACAGAGGAGCTGACACCGTTGTTCCCAGGTGACTCAGTCGACCTTGGACGTCCCCGACGTGTCATGGCGAAATCGGCGGCCGGAAATTTTGGTCGTCGACATAGCCGGATCATGGCCGTCGGCCAGCCCTATCGACTGCCGTCGCATAAACCCATTAGCTACTGCCACCCGCCCAGCCAGCCTATCAATAATCAGTTACTGTCATCAGGCATCCGTCGTCTACAGTCAATGGATATGACCCATTGGCAGCCATCAGCCACCAGCCATTACACGCTATCAGCCATCATGAGCCGATCGCTTCATTAACCATTAGATCCTGTCATCGGTCATTGCAATCAGCTCACCCGGCCTCACGGCCTCAGCTCACCTCATCAGTTATCAGAACCGCTATCGGAAAAGTCATCAGATAATGTCTTCAGTCAATGTCATCGATATCATTATTGTCGAATATCAGTCATTATCAACAATGAGCATCAACCACCGTTGTCAGCTGTCAGTCATTAGCTGCTGTTATCAGCTACCATCTGCTGCTGCTGCCAATCCAGGCAATTACGCTTCATCAACCATTTAGCTCTCCAGCCATCCGCATCAGCCACATCACCATCCATCGACCGTCAGTCATCCGGCACATCAGGCCCGTCAATTGCCATCACCACATCATCAGCTGACGTCACCAGACCATCAGCTGCCGTCATCAGGTCATCAGCTGCCGTCACCAAGTCAACAGCTGCCGTCACTAGGTCATCAGCTGCCGTCACCAGGTCAACGGCTGCTGTTACCAGGTCATCAGCTGCCGTCACCAGGTCATCAGCTGCTGTTATCTGCTCCTGCCTGGATCAGTACAGATCAAACGGGGAACTGTTACAGGTGCCCATGTTGGACTGGTACGAAATAACTTTTACAAGCGAAGTATGAAGCAGTCGCTCGGTTTAGGGATAGCACTCCGCTATTGGCATAAGGCTGTATATGGCTAAGGCTGCATAAAACTGTATATGGTTAAGAGCGAGTGCTGCTGGCCGAACATCAGCTAGCTGAATACATTTTAAATTCGGCGGCTCGGACCGAGCCGACCGAACGACCGAACCTAGGGCATATTTATGTCTTACGAAACACGGATCAAACCGCCATGAAATTTTTAGCAAAAGTAAAACAATCCTTCAAGGGGTTTTCTAAGTGTCCTGCAACATGGTCGGGCCTCAGCTCAAGCTGTTCGTCAGCGCGATGTTGGGCTGTCGGCGCTGTATCACTTCACTAACGTGGAAATGGCAAAATGCTTCAGGCCACGGAAAAGCTGGAGAACGCTTTTCAAAAGCAGGTACGGATGTAGGCGACGAGATAACGCTTCAATATGAGACCGACTCATCTTAACGAAGAAGAAAGATGAGCTCATCGTTGATCAAACTGCCAGGCCTCGACGAGCCTCAAGCCAGCTAGTCTGACAGCATCGCATACGCGAATTGTGCACAGGACATTGGGCATTGGTGCACCTCCACTCGTGGAATTCAGAGGGCATTCCAATGAATTGGTAAGCCGGACCGGTATGCATTTCCAAACGCGGTTGGCTTCATTCGCTAACGCATTGGTATCCGTCTCCATAGTGATTATGGTAACCTTTGCGGTCGCCTCGCGCGGTTGCGTTCCGCACAGGTCGTCTCTATTGATCCAGTTCCAGTGACGTCACTGCAGGGAACAATGTGCAACCACCCACGCCTCCAGTCTGTGGGCCTGCAAAGCCACAGGGTAGTGGACCCGCGTCTGTATGCTACCCAAATGTGCAGCGCGACCCCTACGTACCTGTACCGCGCTACTGTTTACAAGGAACACAGCCAATGGCAAACACGCGTTTCAAGCAGCCATAAACACGCTCTGCACGTGCGGCGCTCAGTTTGCACAACAAGCGCGGCTCATGTACAGCCAGTTATCTCCCGCATGGCTCAACGCCCGCATGGGCGGCGGAATAAACACACCCGTCATCTGCAGCAAGTGATGACACATTACGGCGACGGCCGCACCTCGCCGGCAGGACTTTCCAGCCGCGGCCAGACTCGGGGTCAAGAGGTCAGCGCCGCTGGCCGCCGGTGATCTCAGGGTCAGGAGAGGCCGGCCGTTTCGCGCACGGCGATTGGTCCTCATGTCCTACCATACACGTCACGCATGACCAGCTGAGCGCCAGGGGACACAGAGAGTAGAGGGAGAGGGGGGGGGGGGCAGCAGGAGGGGAGATAGGTTGGCGTGTTGCTGTTAAGTAAACATGCGTGGAAAATTAATCCTAACTGGCCGCAGTGAACTTGATTCAGTATGCATGCAGTAGTGGAGGAACTACAAAACGGCACAACATTTTTACGCCTCGCGCTAAAATTCCTACGCTACGCTGAGCGTGTGAGGGGACTGGGAACGCAGGCCTTACCCAGGCCATTCAGTGGGGCGCTCCCCCAAATAGGGTATTTAGCACGGCGCTCCACCAACTCAGGCCACCCGACACGGTGTTTCCTTAACTCAGGCCATTCAGCACGGCGCTCTCCCAACTCAGACTATTCAGCACGGCGCTCCCCCAACTCGAATATTCAGCATGGCGCTCCTCCAACTCAGACTACTCTGCGGGGCGCTCCCCAACTCAGGCCATTCAGCGGGCGCTCCCCCAACTCAGGACTACTCTGCGGGGCGCTCCCCAACTCAGACCATCCAGGCGGGCGCTCCCCCAAATCAGACTACTCGGCGGGGCGCTCCCCAACTCAGGCCATTCAGCAGGGCGCCCCCCAACTCAGGCCATTCAGCAGAGCGCTTTCCAACTCAGGCCATTCAGCAGGGCGCTCCCCCAACTCAGACTATTCAGCAGGGCGCTCCCCAACTCTGGATCGCGTTAGTTAGCCAACGGATGTGCCTTACGATCATCCTTGCCAGAGTTTCACCGGCGTTGTTCCGTGAACCGATGCGCGACATACAATGCGTTCCTCGGACCCGTGGCGCCTCTGCTCCTCCTCTCCGATGCACGCTGCCCTGCTGGCACTGTGCCAACACACACCTGACCTCGATCATTGACAGCTGGTTGTATGCGGAGATCGCAGCTTATCTCTGAACAATGCCGGCATAAGTCGGACCGATTCGTGGCGGTGTGATCTCATAATTCCAAGCGAGAGATAGCACACCGCGGCTCAGCGGCGAAAGCTCATGTCATGCGGCCGCGTCGCCACCGCCCCGGCGCTCGCGGCGGGTCCCCTGCTCATGCCGTCCACCGCTGCAGACAGTTTGGGATTTCCCAAGGTGGTACGGGGAATCGGCATGAAAGAGATCTACCTGCGGAAAGGCACAGCTTCTGTTAGTTCCACGTCACAGCGTGATGTGCGGTCACGATCTGTGCAGACAACCAGGGGTGAAAAGGCGTATTTTCTGTCATCGACGGAATTCTGGATAATCCTAATTGTCACCTGGAACCAAATCTATCGGAAACGTTGCAATGTAACTATAAATACGCCATAAGTGTTTTCGTTTCGGAAGTACTATTTGCACCAAAGTATCATTTGCGGGCCATGCCAAAAGTCCCGGGCGTTAGGACGTAAGTCTCAGTGCATGAGTGTCCGGCGCAGGGCGCTTAAGGCTGGTGAGCACGTCGGTCCGCTTCAAACCTAGGGAGTCGCATGTACGGGGAAGAGCGAGAACAGGTTTGGTCAGCGGCCGTATCACAGCCATGAACGGCACGTAGCAAAGCCCATACACTATCTCACGACGTGCGAGAGAAATACCAGTGCACCAGAGATGAAAACAGTCCCTTTTTGAGGGTTCTTACTCTTACTTTTACTGACTCACTTAAGAGCCTAAAGAGCTCTTGAGGGCTTGAAAGTTAAATATGTGCACAGGTGGAATTCGGTCCTTCGTCCGGGCATAAGGATAGAATATCTTATGAAAGAGGCCGAATAATTATCTCACAAACATATATTTGGAATTGCAATCACTTGATCGGACTACGGATAGGCAGTGCCCTCGCGCCAATGTAGTGTAATTGAGTATAATTTTCATGATTCACTCCAACGCATCTAGTCAGCAGAGTACTGTTAAATTTCCAAATGGTTTAAGACATCACTAGACTACGACCTTGAAGTTCACGCCGTACGTAAAACGGACGTCAGATTCGGTGCTTTCGCGCCGTAATTGACCATTTGAGACGTTTGGCAATCGCCTCGAAGTAGGAGCCCATCGCTGACAAATCACTGAATAAATCGCTAACTTCACAAACATGCTGCAAGGTTTACATGTCTCTGGCCCTTGTATGTGCTCGTCTCCTGCTCACTCGACAAGCGACTCTGCGGGTGCCGAGTGATGACACCCGCTGTGATGGGAGCCGGTTCTTACCAGCGATGGCGAACACTGGTGTCATACAGCGTCGGTAGTTGCCCACCACGCCCGCGAATGGGTGATACGGTGTGACAATTTTTGCAGCACCACGACGACTGATGTAAATATCAACGCCATTTCAACAATTTGCCATGTAAAATTGGATGAGGCGGTCACGTAAATAAGATAGGTTCCGCTGGCACGCTAACAGATAAACAGCTCTTGGAAATTTAGTTTGAAGATTTTGAGTTGATAGATTTCAGGGATCAGCCTTAGAAGCCCTGACGGGTACAATTTCCTTTACCAAAGGCATACACTACCGGAGGGGCTGTGCTCATACCCACCCATCGCTCTTTGCTAATCAGCTGAACTCACCCGCTCCCCACCCGTTCTCAGTTTTTCGAGCATTTAAGCTACAATTATGGAACAGTTTAAAGGTAGCTTTCCCATTTGTAACAGGGTTCGAATTAAGATAACCACTTTGAGGATTATTGAATGTAGTTCACAGTCATGCACTTTTTAAGACTTCAAAACCTATGGTTTCTAAGCTTGACATCCACCAACTTGCGCATAATATTTCATGCAGACTAGCCAGAACCCATGCCCGAATACCTTCAAAATCATACCCAACACGGCCCTTTGTACACTCGCGCCATAAAATTCCACCCTTGGTATGAAATTGCATCATTGGATGGAAGAGTTCAGTGCTCAGATATCAACCACGGCTTAGCATGAGCTCCGATCCCAGAAATCAGTCAACTCAAATCGTCCGAACTAAATATGTAAAAAAGAAAATGTTCCGTATGAGTATCAATGGCTTTACCCAATCCATGGAGTCCACCAATCAGCGCCAAGGCCAGTGACGCTTGTTGCATGAGCCATTGCCTCACCACCTGATCGTGATGCTACGGGCCAACGGCGGCATTATTCGGCGGAAGCTTATCTTACTGCAATGCTCGACACGGTCTGTCACGCTCTCTGACGTCACTTAATCCTTCGCGCCGCGACTGCCGCCAGCTGTAGGGCGTCCCACACCACACAGATTAGACAGCAAGCCGCATTTCCCCGTCTTAAGAGCGTGCAGTTACGTGCAGTGCCGGAGACATGAGTAAAGAATGCTAAGAAAAGCTGGTGTTGCACAGCTGTCGAAAGGAGCATTTTCTGCTAAGGCAAATGATCGGTTATGTGAGATTAGATGAAAGGTGGTGCCGTTGCTGCTACACTCGTCATGCCGCATTGTTCATTGATGACAAGAAAAACGCTCCACCCACCGCAGGTAGTTCTTTAAGAAATGTTGAATGGTGTGGGGATATTCCAACGACATGGCCGATCTAATACATGAACCACGTTATTCTTGCATTTAAAAGAAAAGGCAAAAAGACGATGTGATAGGGCCTTGGTAAGCTTACAACAGCAGCAACAGCAACGGGACTAGAACGACTGTGAGCGGGCCGAGGGAAGTGGCACAAGCGGGGGACACAGGGGACTCGTGCCCTCTCCCCTCCCCCATTAGGTCCGAGAGGCCATTTGGACCCCCCGGTCCATATGATTAGGGACCCGAAGGGCTGATCGTAGGTCACATTCAGGAACCCGGCGCGCAGTACCGGACCCCTGAATGCCAGCCAGATGCCGCAAATGTCAGTCAAATGCCGCAGCCTACATCAGTCAATCATTACCAACACGAAACAGTCGGTTCCATGTCGTTTTGGACCTGAGGTCAGAAGCTTTGTCTCAGACAGGGACAAACCCGAGGCGCGCAATTTATGCTCGTGGGGGCGGGGCCCCTGAGTCAATGAGGCTCCACCGACTGTATCGGCTAGGGGACCACAGCGCGTAACTGGAGGTCCTGTGCTGGCAAGGCGCCCCGAGTGGGCCAGGTACACCAGTGGAGGAAGTGTTCGAGGGGCCCGAGTAGGGGCCCGAAGGGCTGGCTGTAGGTCACATTAAGGATGCCACCCCGTAGCGTCGTGACCTCAAGTCAGAAGGCCTCTTGAAGGCCTCTCGCCATAAGGCCTCAACTGCCAGTCAGAATGCATCTTGCGCCGAGTGAGAAACCCCTGGAACAATACTTTTCGGCCTCTGTTTCGGCCAGAGACCACCAACACCGAACAGTTGGCTCCGTGTCGGTCTGAACCCTGGGAGCCCATTTGCTAAGCAGGAACAAGACCAGAACCCGCTCTTCGCAATGGTCGGGTCCCACAAACAATGAGGGGCCCGTGTCCGTTAAGGGTCGGGAGCGCCCTACAAGTGATAATGGAATGACCCTTGCCGCCCGAGTCGGCCTGAGAACCATCTGCTGAACGCGGACATGGACGGGGCCCAATTACGGAGCCCCCTGCGACGACCAGGGATCTTGTTGCGTCAGTGAGGACTCCTGCTTCGGTCTGAGCCCAGCTGCCCTGATCAGAGGGCTTCTCGCGCAAGGGAGAACGTATCATCATCAACGTATGATCAGCCGCCCCCGTGTCACCAGAACGACAGCCGGTAGGTACCCCGCGCTGGGATGATGGCCCCTCAACCACTGGCCGGGAACAATTATGCTCCCTCTGGTGTTCCATCCATTGGGCACTTTGCCCGGAAAAAGGCAAGCGATATCATGCTTGTCCAATAGCGTGGGTCGAGATAAGGTCAAACATGACAAAAGCCCAGGCCATGTTTGTCTGAAAACCTCCAACAGTTTACAGAATCGAATTGTGAAGCGAACTGCAGAAAAATTCTTGAGCCTGCACGCTCGCAATTTCAGAAGCAAGAAGAGTCACGAATTCTACTTATACCTTTCAAATTATTAGTCTGAGTGTCTCTTTCACCTCCATAGCTTTTAAAATTCTTTCTGGATGAGATAACCGGTTGCATCAACGCGAGACATAGATATTTTATTTTTACTCTTCCAGTTCCACCACTAGCATCCAGCACTAGTGCGCGGTGTTGTAAACACTAGTTCGCTCCTATTATCCACACAGGTGAATTACACGTTCGAAATACTTTCTAGGCTCATGAATGCATGCCCTAAGCAGTTCAGAGGTACTCATTTCAGATGTATCGTCCTTTTCGTCCGTCCGGTGGCCGCCGCTTAGTGTCAGCCTCAAGACCGCCGCCGAGCGGCCTGCGAAGACTGCAACGCTGGCCGTCGGACCTCAAATTTTTAGTACTTGCGAGCGCGCGTGTTCTAAACGGTGCTGCATGATTTTTCCCAGCGATCGATTCCGACTGACGATGAAACTGTTTTAGGCGAACATGGTTCAGCCGTGTTCATACAAATGTGTGACTTCATTTCGATCTACAATATGCGCTGTAGATATTCGATCTACAATATCGTTCAATCAGCCGGCAACATCTCTGTAGAACCCAGCACAAAGTGCGACAAAGTATGAGTACTACCGGTTTAGGAAAGGTCTATTGAATCATTGCTAAATGAATGACTCTGCCGGATGACTTCTTGTGGTCGCTTTCCTCGGTTTAGTTACTCCAAAATGCGCTGACTTGCATTTTTCAGTACATTTTGCTTCTCTTCCCGTAAAATGTGGTAAAAAAAATTAAAACGAAGAAAGTCATACCCCTCGAAATAGAGTAGGCCATGTCAGGTGATTTCATTTGAGAGGGGCAGGGCTTTCACCATCCGGGGCCCTTTGTCAACCCACTACCAAAGCTCTGGCTGCGCTCCTGGCCGTGGGAAAAGTGTCTAGTCTAAGTTCTGATTCCCTCCTACTGCAGTGAGACTGGGGTAGGGTATGAATAACTTTACGTGCGATGCATTTTTTTATACACTTAACACGTTACGATGCTTGAAACGCTGGACGATCCCATACATAGAATGCTTCCATCGGGATATTTACAATTTAGCGGCATACAGCAAATCCTTTTTTGACGAGGAAGACGCAGCAGCTACATTCATAGTGGCCACCCAAGCCAACGTCTACAATTCCGCCCCAGGTTAGGCCGGCTTGTTTCGCGGCTGCGTTGGTTTACGAGAAGAGGTCCTGACAGGTATGTGGCAGCAGCTTGCTCTCGAAGTAAGGTATTAAATCGCTACGCTTCTTATTTCATGCTGAGATGTTTGTAAGACGTGAACGCCTGTGTTGAATAGTTTCACGGATGTTTAGAAATTCTACACCGCGTCATGTAAGGTAGCCGGTAGGCGGTAGCTACCTACATGGTCGATGCCGTGTAGAATTTCGATTCCTGGTAAAAAATATTACAGATGCTTAGCACTTACCTCATACGCTCGGGCTCAAACTAGGGCCTTTAAAACTGCTCAAAGCAGAGATGTAAGATTTTCAGGGCATCATTTCCCATTATGTTTTCCACCCTGGGCCTGAATCCAGTTTGTTTATCATACGTCTGCTGTCAGGTTTCTTATTGACACCAATGTGATAAACCTTGGGCAGGTGTGTGCTGAAATCAGTTCAGGTTAATTGGCTTAGGATTTTCAACTTCTTGCTTTCAACTGTCTTGTATTTTTGCTAAAAGTGGTCATCACAATATTTAATTCTCTGAATCATTGGCTCTGAACATGCTGAAGTAAGTGAAGAACCCATAGATAATAGAAAACATTCACAACTGTGGTGTGCACGCTCTAAAGTACTTGCTACAACAGTGTTGCTATTCTGGTCATGCCGGGTGAAATATTTATTTTTTTTCAGCACAACCTGTAATTGTGAGTTGTGCATGATAAGTGTTATTACAATGCCAGGTGGAATTCCCAAGCCCATCCCTTAAGACAGCAAGGAGTCATTTCTAATATGTGCTGGGTGAGATCTCTGTCACACAGATATGGAGAAAACAAATCAACAGTGATATATGTTTGGCCTTGATCACAGCATGACCAGTGAAACACCAGGATTTGAATAACCTAATTTGTGTGTCATGGATGCCTCAGTGATCTTGCAATAGTCTCCTGAAGTAGTCTGCATTGCTTACTTTGCAGGCCTGTAGCCCAGAATCTGAAGGGGTTCAAGTCTTAAGGAGTGCATGGCTGTGAACTGCACCAAATGATCTCCAAGATGGGTGTTTCAGTTCAAAACCCCATGTAAATGTGGAATAGTTCCTGAAAGTAGCTACCTTCATGCATTCTGAAATCCTTTGTTTTTAAGCATGGACATGTTGTGTTCAATGGCTATGTTTATGGCTTATATGAGTGATTTCTGTTGTTTTCATAGTTTCCGTAACTGGCCTCATCTGGAACACCTTTGTTGGCAGATCCGTGGCTGAGGTTGTCCCAACCCCAGCACACTGCCTGTGACCGTGGAGACCGAGAACCGCTGCTCCCCCGCTCAGGCGGCCATGCAAGACTGGAGGAAAGCTGTCTTCCAAACTCCCCTCACATACAAAATGGGTATGCACTTCTGCCAACATTGATGGGATGTCTGATGTGGGGCACTGTTCAAGTGTATGCCATACTATCAGGCTAAATTAGTGGCACAGGCGGATGGAGGGGGGGGGGGGGGGGCACAGGGGATACGTGTCATCTGCCCTTGGGTCGGGGTGCACTTCAGTCCCTCCAAACTAACAGTTTAGGTTCGGATTTAAAGGCCCAGAAGGCTGCCTGGAGGTCATATTCAGGGGCCCCATCCCACAGGGCCAGGCACTCCCATGTCAGACAGGGGGCCCTTTGTGCTGATCAGGGCCCCCTGATTGACAAGTGCGTATATGTCGGCAGACACTATCGGTACGGCCCAGTCGGCTTCGTGTCAGTGTGGGCCTGATTGCCCATTTTCGAAGCAGCGACAAAGCCGGAGCCAGTGATTTACATTGTTTGGGGCCCCATCGTCTGTCAGTGGCCCACAACGCCCGACCGGGTACCCTGTGCCGGCAAGGGGCCACCGAAACCGACGATCAAGGGCCGATTGGAATGCATAAGGGACCGGAGCACTGGCTGCAGGTCATGTAAAGGATTTCGGCCCACATAGCCATGACCTGCGCTGTCAATCAGAGCGCCTTCTGCACCGATTGCTTGGGGACCCAGAGACAATGCGGGCGTCTATGTCGGTCAGAGATCACTCACACCGAGCAGCTGGTTCCGCGTCGGTCTGAACCCTGTGGACCCAATTCGTAAAGAGGACCGAGACCGGGTTTCACGGTTTGCATTAGTCTGGGTCCCTGACATACCTATCGGGGCCCCTGTGTCGATCCGGGGCCCACGGTGCCTGACGGGGAATCTTGTGTAGGCAAGTGGGCCCGGGTCGGCCACGGGCCTTGTTTATGGAGGCCCGAAGAGGGACCTGAATCGTCTCTCGAGAGCAGAGATCAATGCCTCGTTTTGGAAGACTGAAGGGCCCAAGGGGCTGGTCGTGGGTCACACCAACGACCCCCGACCGAAAGTTCATGATCTCAAATGTTAGTGTGACGGCCTCTTGCACTGATCGGGGATCCCTGAGGCACCCGTCTTTTTCGGATCGAGATCACCAACACCGCACAGCACAGTCGGCTCCTCTCCAATTATTGGACCATCTGCCACAACCAGCGAGCTTTCTGCGTCATTTAGGGTTCCTGCGTCAATCCGGGATCATCTGCGCGGGTCGGAAGGCCTCCCGCGTCAGGGAGGAGACCAATATGATACTATGTTTTCTTCTAAGGGCCCCCAGGTCGACCTGGGCACCCCCGGACGCCAGAATAACACAATCAATGACAGCGTTTTCCTCAATCTCGTGCGTCCCCTCGCCAAGGCACTGGCCGTGCCCGTGGTACATACCAACAGTCGGGCCTGTCATGGGTCGTGTTTGCATATACTGGTTGTTCCTGTTGGTTTCATACACGCTTCTTTGAATATGGGGCGCCCTGTCTGTTTCCCATGACGTTTTCATCCTTTTCAGAGGCAACACGATTATAGTTGTCACTTCATTGATTTTTGATGATATGATGATTTCATTCAACTACTTCGGTGTACCAAACTGATTGTCTTCTCAATGCTTGACCTGCTTGTCAACTGTTTCGTGCTCTTGCTGTGATTTCATACCAGATTCTGCTTGATTAGTATCACATTATTTTGCATTTATACCAGCTATTTGTGTGTAGTGAAAAGAGACGAATTCAACTGGTCCTCAAGAGCTGTCCCCAACAGCTCGGGGGGCGCACGTGGTGCGCGACCCTTATCGCCCACGCCGGCGCTGCCTGCCTCCTGCAGGCAACTCGACGGTGCGCCTACAGAGCCGCGTGGTGGCTGGTCTGGTGGTGACGGCGGCGGTGGTGCTGCTGTACCTGCTGCTGCAGCGCGGTCGGCAGGGTCTTACCGTGCAACCGTGGACGCCGGCCGGCCCGGCGGGACCCAGGTGAGGCTCTTAACGCGTCATCAGGACGCAGGTGAGGCCCTTGACACATAATCAGGACGCAGGTGAGTCTCCTGACGCGTCGTCAAGACCCAGGTGAGACTCCTGGCGCGTCATCAGCACACAGGTGAGGCCTCTGACGCATAATCAGGACACAGGTGAGGCTCCTGACGCATCGTCAGGACCCAGGTGAGACTCCTGATGCATCATCAGGACCCAGGTAAGGCCCTTAATGCATAGACTCGAAGGTCCTACGGCTGGTATGGCTATGGGCCTGTGGTGAGGTTATAACGAACAGGTAGCATTCAAAATGAAGGGAGTGGAGGGGAGGGTCAACCATGGCAATCTCGACTATTTTTGCAAGGCCTGGTTTTTGGGGCCACTGGTGTCACTCAGAATGTGACATATCGAAGTTCTGATGCGGGGTCCAGCCTCAGTAACTATTAGTCCGGTTGCGTTTCCTTTGTTTGCATGCGACTGCAGCGCCACTACCAATGTCACACCCTGGCGAAAACTGGGTGCTGTGACACCGAAACGTCCAACGTTGTAATCGAAACTGAAGCTGTATCCAAAGAGACGGACTCACCATTGATTCAGGGACGGGTTCGGCTTGAGGACTGGACGGCTCGGAGATGGGGACGGCTCGGGAACGGAGACGGGGACGGCTGGGGGACGGGGACGTCTCGGGGACGGGGACGTCTCAGGGGCGGGGAAGGCTCGGGGACGGGGACGGCTGGGGGATGGCCCGACCGACCGGGCCACGCTGCTCGCCTGGTGTCCTGGCCGGCTGCCCGCCCGCTGGGGATCACCGCCGTCGCCGTCCCTTGTCCGAGGCTCCCGTGAGGCAGCGCCGCGCCGGGCCAGGCGAACGCGTCGTTGAAAGCTCGGGCGATCCCGCCTGCGGTGCGCAGCAGCCAATGTGACTCCGTGTACTGTGCCACCGTGACAGGATCGCCAGTAGTGAACGATTCGCCGGTGCCGCCGCCCGCTCCAAGCGCTGACCCCTGTCCGCCCCGCCCTCTCTTCCTCCAGCGGGTGCAACACCACATACCCGCTGACGCGTCCGGTGGCCACCAAGACGGGCGGCGTGCGCTACCGGGTGGCCGTCATCAGTGACCTGGACACGGGGTCACGGCGAGGCGCCGCGTGGGTCAGCGTGCTGCGGCGAGGCTGGCTCTCCTGGGACGAGCGCCGCCGCGCCGCCGACGTCTGGTGGGACGGGGATGACGTCACGCTGACGTCTTCACTGGCGCAGGTGGGTCGCGGTGATTGCGTCAGTCTAACGGTGACTGGGCTGGTGTGGATCAGGGACTGGTGCGTGTCAGGTCTGGGTCGCGTTAGCTTTTGGTAAAGTACCTAGTAAGTCGAGTCTTTCCGTATAACTCTCCGCTTTTATCCGGTTTGTGTCACTTGGCTGCTTTACCGTTCTCTGCTCGGTTGCTTTCGAGTGTACCTCTCATCACGTCACACCAATGGGTCACCTGCGATATTGGTGTTACGCGATGGACCGTGTTCACGCAAGCAGTGGGCCAGCCAACCGCCGTGGTGCGTGTCCTCCGTTGCGGCCTCGCTGAAGCGGCCGTGAGAATGTTGCGAAGCCGCCGGCGCGCACCTCCCGCAGACCTCTGCGGAGCGCGGAGCTGCGGTGCCTGACGCGTACTGATGCCGACTCGCTCCGGCACGGTCTGAGAAGCGCGCCTGTGATGTGCTCGTGCACATCCGGGCAGCAGAGATGTGAACAGTACGCTCAGACGAGTTCTGACGTTTACCGGGGATAGGACGGTCTCAAGGTGTAAGAACTGGCCACCTGTTGGTGGTCTGCCGGAGTGTCCACACGTACGGTCTCCGACAGTGTGTCCACGTTGTCCTGAATGTCCGTATGGTCTCTGACAGTGTGTCCACGTTGTCCCGACTGTCCACACGCGCGGGTCCCAGCACGTCCGCTCCCCGGCACAGCACACCCGGCAAGCACGGTGACATGGGCTGCGTTCGCCAGGGCTGCTACCTCTGACGTCGTGAGCGCCTACGTCACACACAAACGACTTTCTACTACGGCGTCATACTATGACTAACTATCTACACCTATGACGTAGGTTGCAGCTTGTGGGCGGCGTTTGGTAGCGGGGAATGCGGCCCAGGCCAGGTCACCGCCGCAGTCTGACACGGCGCGCGGTCTGACACGGTGTGCGCGTCACGCAGGGCGGTCGGGGTATGGAGCTGTCGGAGCTAGTCGTGTTTGACGGTCATCTGCTCTCCGTCGACGACCGCACCGGGGTGGTGTACCGCCTGACCTCGGGTCAGGCCGTGCCCTGGCTCATCCTGGCGGACGGCGACGGCGCCGTGGCCAAGGGCTTTAAAGGTGGGTACGCCGCCGGGCGCGGGCGGTGGTCGGAAGGCAAGACAGCCAGAACGGGACACGCTCGGGGGACATCGAGCGTGAGATGTTTTGAAATATTTCAAGTTTGTGAGGTAAATGGTTGGTTCTTGATGTCTTACGGTGATAGATTAAGACATTTTGTTTGCGTGTAGTAAAAGTGTCTTCATCTCTTTGTTCTATGTTAATGTGTGGTATTTTGGACGCTGCATTTTTTGCAGTTGATGGTACTCAACCTACCTTAAGCGCGCTTCTGAGCGCCTCTTTAGTTGACTTAAGAGGCGCCCAGATTTAAGCGCTCCGGTTATGCGCCAATCCACTCTTCATATTATGCACTGAGTAATGCCCATAATCGAAAATAAACATAAAATCAAATAAAACCTGCGCCAGGCCGGGGGTCTGATACAACAGTGCCCGGCCGTGGAGTTAACTTACCCCTTGTGATCTCCTACCTCCAGACGTCTTACGAGAAAAAAAACAAAGATACCGCTGTGGAGGTCAAGTCGTGTAGAGGTCTCGTCAAGTCATGAAGGATTCACAAAAGATTGTTGACCTGAGGTCAAATATGAGATTACCAGAGGTCACGAAAGGAAAAACGCTCGTTCTGATAGAGGCAGTCAAAACACGTGTTCATTCGTCGAGACGGATATTGAGAGCACAAAAGCTGAGCGTTAAGAGGTTATTATTAAGGGCACAAGTGTTAATACTGCATGGAGTCTATTCCAGTCATTTTTGTCCCCCCACAAGGGTTGGGTCAGGTCAGGTCATCTTTCAAAATTGGTTAATCAGTAGCTTTCAAGAACAATATTTTTTTGTTTTCTCCCGCAATGTGCTTCTGGCTTAAGTTTATTTTATAGGATGCAACTGTGGGAAAAACATATCCCAGACCTTAAAATGCAGTTTTAGGGTTACCTAGAGGTCGGGTGAGGTCAACATAGGTCAAATTCACAAACCATCCAAACGAAAAATGTGGCTAATCGGGTTTAATTGACGACTGCATTGCTTTTCTGTGGTCAGAAATGGTGTGTTGTTACTCGAGATGGCAAAGCTCTTGTATACATTATGCATAGTCCCTTCAACGCTTGACGATGCGTTCGTAACAAACTGAGAACCGGCATGTTGATACATGACATTATGTGTCATCAGCTTCACAAACACGACGTAGGGGTGGTTGCACGCATCGCGCTCGTTCATCTAGGTTCTCCGCCACTGGCAACATATGCCATCGACCTTGGGTGACCTAACATGACCTTGCATTTCCTTACGCGATCTATTGTAACTTCAGTATGCATTAGAATGATGCCACAACATGCTTTTAGCGAAATAGTCTAATCCTGTGCCCAAAATGACTAATATAACTGCGTATGTTGGGTTCGGCATGTGTTTTACAGAAGGCTTCAATTAGGGTAGGTTATGACCTGGGCCAATGTCATGTGCTCTGTGGTTATATAATGGTTGTGCATGTGAGCTAGTAGTCGTTGACTCATATTCAAACGCTAAAACCACACAAAAATGCGTACAGTTTGCCATTATGGAGGAACAATGTCAAAAACTGTTCTCACCTTAGGTCACTGACCTCGCCTGTTTTGAGAAATCTGAAAGAAACAAACTGTAGGTACTGCCATGTTCTATTACGACAAACAGTTTGAACAATAACAAATAGCGCACGAAAGGTGTGCGTGGTCAAAGTTTTTTCAGAATTTAACGTTTTTGACTTGACCTAAGTCACTGACCTTGGCAGACTTAGGCTTCCAATTTTTACAAAGGATGCCAAATTGAGCGATGAATTAGTGCTAAAAAATTAGTGTTGCTGCGAGTGATCGTTATTGAGCTGTGTTCGAACAAGTGAACTCTGTCGGCCAATCGCTGGTAAAGTTACTTTTTAGGTTAATTTTTGTCGTGTGGTATGCTAACACATGTAACTGCCGTATGACAAAGGAGTGTTGTGCAGTCGCCGCACATTAACATAGCACTGAACCATGTACATGCTACAGCATATGTGTTTTCTTATTTATATGCTAAGATGCTCTTGGGTAGGAGGATCAAAGTAACCCCCGAAGTTTTCCAGAATGATTTCCGAGCGATACGGCGTAGCCGCCCCATACTTTTCAGAGCTGTAGATAATTGAATAGTGAATCGTTGATGACAAAATTAGATGTACTTTGTAAGGTCGCTGGCCTGTGGCGGGTCAAAGTCAGGACATGGCTGCCGGCGAAGGGCATTTCTGGTGAATCGTTCAATGTGATGCAACAGCGGAGCGTTGGAAGAAGCCATATATATCTGAGATAGTTTTTTAGGCAGCAAACCAAATGAATTCAGAATTGCAACTAATTCTATTGACCTGGTGTCATGTATGAAGGTCAGACCGAGGTCAGCACTAACCTGTATTATTACTCGGGAGTTTGGTTTTATGGGATGGTTTCTGGTGCTCGTTTTTAATACATTTATGACAGGGACCGCAACAGACACCTTTGAAAGGTCAGAGTAGCTCAATGACTTAGAAGGACCCAAGTCAACATTTTGTGTTTCGGAACATACCGCTATACGTAATGTCTGGCGCTTAGTCGAATGACAAAATAGGAATAGCCTGGTAGATATTTGGTCACCTTGAGACTATGAAGGTGAAACGAGGTCACTGGCCCGATTGCTATTTTTCTTAGAACGGGTATTCACTATACCCAAGCTGGATACCCAACGGGTATCCAGCTTCACGGGGATTGCATGGGTAGGTTTTGGGCACTTGAGACACCAGTTTGAAGTTTGACCTTGTTTGACCCTGTTCAACACAAGATCATGTCCTAGGAGTCTGAAATTTCTACTCAAGTGAGTTCATGCATAGGTCAATGTGCCTTGTGAGTTTTGTTTCTGTAGCTGTAGCAAAGTATCGGATACTTATGTTATCTTAGTTTTCGAGATTTTACGGGGGTCTAATTAATCCCCACCCCAGCGAGGGGTATTCAGCCGGTCACTCGGGCATGTGTTAAGGCCTGTGTTTTATGCCAACAGAAAGCAGTCCGTAATATGTGGGCTTGGGTTTGCATCATGGAATCCCTGTTATGTCCGGGATTTATCACAAAATCCCTGGAGAGTCCATGACAGTCCCATATGTTGTGGTGGGATTGGTAGTCATGCGAATGCTCCCGTAAACCCCCGCAGATACCTGTAATCGGTCGACATGCTTCCTTTTCGTCGCTGCTTTTCCTATGTGGTAGCTTCATCCCGGCGGCAGTGTCGGGGTGTGCCGCACGTGATCGCCAAACGCTCACCTGGCACCATGTTCATCGCGTTCCGGGGACGCGCGGGCCGCCGGTCCGACCTGTGCTGCCGTTGCGAAGAATTCACAATCGCTCAAGGGGCTTACAGTCGGCTCCCGCGATGCCAAATGGACCCTGTCGGTCCGACTTGTGTTGCCGTTGCGACGGATTCACAATCGGCCAACGGACGTACAGTCAGCTCCTGCCATGTCGGCTGGACCCTGCTGGCCCGACTTGTGTTGCCGTTGCCGTTACGAATAATCCACAATCGCCTAACGGACGTACAGTCCGCTCCTGCGATGCCAGTTGGACCCTGTCGGTCCGACTCGTGTTGCCGTTGCGAATAACTCACAATCATCCTAACGGCGTACAGTCGACCCCCGCGATGCCAGCTGGACCCTGCTCGCCGTACTCACAATCAACCCACGGTGGCGGGACTTGCCGCGTGAAATGCCCGCGGTGTTGGCAGTTGCGGGTGTTGCTGTTGCCTGTAGCGGCCGTTGGATTCATTTGAGTGACTTTCTGCTGACCAGTCGTCTAGCAACGCCGCGGGTCTCCCTCACTGTGACTTTCTCTCGCTTTTCAGGGGAGTGGATGGCGGTGAAGGATGAGCACTTGTACATTGGCGGCCTCGGGAAGGAGTGGACCACGAGTGAGTAGACGAGTTTACGCGCGCTTTCTTACTTGCTGCTGGCTGCGTGTTGTATCACTGACCAGTGGCAAATTTTCACACGGTCACGGTGGTCAAATTTTTGCACGGCCACGTGCGCTAAAAACTAAACAAAATCGCAGTTTCCAGCGTCTGCGAGAAGTTAACGATGCAGTGTTTTGTGTCGCGCTGCTCCGCGTTAAAGCTAATTCCAAATCCCCACAGCGTAAGTTGTCCTGAAGTCCGCGCCCACCTCACAGCCGGGGGATCTGGCGTCCGGTGGCATGTAGCGTCCCAGGACTGTCCGCCAGCCTGTGGTCTTCCGAGCATAAACAGATGTAGGGCCCGGGCCGAGTACGCGGATGAATCGTAGGTGTGGCGGTGGCAATGTATTTACCTTAAATCCACGCGGTGGCACGCAGTGTTGAGCTTCATGCGGTTGTTGCAAAACCATTTATGCAAGGCGCTGATGGTACACTTCATCCTAGTGATGAGCTGTTGCGAGCCGCTCTTCTCCCTGCTGGCGAGCATATGTGTGTCATCGGCGAATTAAATGATAGCGACGTGCGAGTCATCGGTCAATAGCATGAATAAGACAAAGCCCAGAGCGCCATCTTGAAGAACTATGATATTTGTGTATTGGTTCCGGGTCCGGACACCAGGGGTGCGCCGTCAGCCCCGCTCTTTCAGAATCTGAGCTTGCCGCGTGTGGCCGAACAAAGAGTTTCCGAGCCAAACCGTATCGGCTCTGGGCAAATAAATTTTTTTCAAGTAGTTATTTTCATGAGGTACTATGTAGAAGCGTATAGATAGGTGCAAGAAGAGTAGGAAACAAATGACCTCATCCCTGGCTCGGCGTTTTGTTTGGTGGCGGCGGTGCCCGCTGACTGTGAAATACTATTCACGACCGGGCGCCGGACAACAATTTTGCCCTCTCCAGATAACGAGGCAGTTATTTTAGCGAGATTTAGCGAGATTATTATTAGCGAGACAGACAGGCTGACCGGTGCGATTTGGGTGGGTCTGACACAAGCCTTTCTGGGAAATAATCTCGCCTCCCAGGCCGTATTAGGTATATCATGAAAAACACTGCCGGTTACTTTGCTTTCCGACCGCAGTTTTAAAGCCGCCTGTTCGTGGTCGCAGTGACAGCTTCCCTAGACCGCTCAAGGCCTACGGTCCCAATGCCCTGGATTTTAGCTGCGGAATGTAAAAAAATGTGTCTTTCACCGACAGACCGCAAACGTGTGTAACATATCCCGCCATGAAGATGTCCTTACTGGACCCAGTGTCGTCGGCTGAATCTAACTTCGCCCCGTCCCCGCAGCCACGGGCGAGGTGCTGAACCACAACCCGCAGTTTGTGAAGCGCGTCTCGTGCGGCGGCGGCGTGGAGCACCTGGACTGGCAGCCGGTGTACCAGCGGCTCATGGCGGCGGCCGGCCTGGTGGCGCCGGGCTACCTCATCCACGAGGCGGCCGCCTGGAGCCAGCGCCTCCGACAGTGGTGAGTACTCCGACACCCCTCACCACTCCGACAGTGGTGAGTACTCCGATACAGCTCACCACTCCGACAGTGGCGAGTACTCTGACACCACTCACCGCTCCGACAGTGGTGAGTACCCTCACACCGCTCACCACTCCAACAGTGCTGAGTAATCTGACACCACTCACCATTCCGACAGTGGTGAGTGCTCTGATACAACTCACCACTCCGACATTGGTGAGTAATCTGACACCACTCACCATTCCGACAGTGGTGAGTGCTCCGATACAACTCACTACTCCGACAGTGGTGAATAATCTGACACCACTCACCATTCCGACAGTGGTGAGTGCTCCGATACAACTCACTACTCCGACAGTGGTGAGTAATCTGACACCACTCACCATTCCGACAGTGGTGAGTGCTCTGATACAACTCACCACTCCGACAATGGTGAGTAATCTGACACCACTCACCATTCCGACAGTGGTGAGTGCTCCGATACAACTCACTACTCCGACAGTGGTGAGTAATCTGACACCACTCACCATTCCGACAGTGGTGAGTGCCCCGATACAACTCACCACTACGACAGTGGTGAATACTCCGACACCACTCACTGCCCCGACAGTGGGAAGTGCTCACACGTGCTGGGAACTGCTGAGACGGAGCTGTGAGAGAGTGGTGGGCACGGATCGGTGGTCCTTTTTGAAGTGAGCACCTTCGGTAGTATTCAGTGCTGACATCGCCGCATTTGCCGGAGGGGGAAATGAGGCGATGCTGCCATTCACAGGGAAGCGATCGTATCTGGAAAGTGACGATCAACATTGACAGTTCCTCTTTTGCCACCTAATGCCTGGCGGTGGTCCCGACTCCGGGCTGTTCCAGCCGTTTCTTGAGCGTCGGTGTTCGGCTAAAGGAGGTCTTTGACGACGAGAGGGGTGGACCGCGGGTTTGGCGCGGTGCCTGCGGGTCAGCCGTCCTGTCCTGCTCTGCTGGCGGCTCCGCGTAGTACCGCTTTATGGAGCAGGACACCGAAACACACTGTCGGGTATAAGGAAGCATCGCCCTACGAGCGTGCGCTTTTCAACCTCGCTGGAAAAGGTTGTGTGACACGCTCCTATGAGATCTAAGTAAAACTTAAGCAAGCTAGAGCCAGGGGAATATGGTATTTGAAACCTATATCAGGTTTGTATGGCTTAACACTGGTGAACGTGACGTTTGGCGGGCCAAATCAGGTTATCGGAGTCAAATTAGCTCTCGATAGACCCCTCCTGTCATCTGAAGAACTGAGCATGCAGCTTGGACAATGCGGAGAGCGGCGTTGAATAGCTCTCAGAAAACGTATCAGATTGGCAATAGTGTACACCGAAATGTGCGATCTGTTATATGTCACTGCAGGTCAAATAGAGTGAGGTCACCGTTGCATTAACTCGCACGGCTGTACCGATAATTAAGCAAGTCACATCAATGGGGCGCATCATGATGTTTTGAAGGAGCCCCACAGCCTTATGTCATGACACAAGCCTTCGGGCGCCGACCCGCCAGGTCAGCTGACGGGTAATCAGCTGACTGGTGCCCGAGCCCGCGGAGGCGGGCAGTGTCTATCTAGGCGCCCGCTTGTGCGTGTCGCTGTGGCATTATGATGGACGCAGCGCGCCGAGACGGCGTGTGCGCGAGCCGAGCCGAGCCAAGATCCAGCCGGCTAGGATAGAACGTGTTAGAGTAGTCTTTTAAAACTCTGAGGTGTGTGCCATGAAGGATTAAATCCTGCGATCTTCAAAAGATCAAATCTGGAAAAAGTCTGGAAAGTAAAGTTTGACGTCTCTTGTCCCTGAGTTACCTGACCTTTTAAAAGCAACCGGAACGATATCAATGCACATGTTGATGCAAAGCAGTCTAAAGCACCTCTGAATTGCATTTCCTGCGAGAAATGTGCGTTGCACTTCTGAGCTAAATGTCACCAATTTGGCCCTCAGAAAGACGTCATGAATAACCGAGGTAGTTGAGAAGCCCCAAAACCATATGAACTGGGAAGGCCGCGCGTACTCTAAACTTTGGCCTGTGCTCAATGTCGTTCAGAAGTTACTCTGTAAAACCTTAGGGTACCTCTGAGACCCTCCTGTAGGGCTAGATTTGAAATACATGCCGACCCGGCATAAGAAACTGAGGAGCTCGGGCCCCGCTACATACATTTATCAGTTTCTGGCCGCCTTCCATCGTGGGCCGCCCGACGCGGCGTCTAGTGGCAGCGAGCAGCAACTGTGGTTCGCCATCGGTGGTGGCGCCAGGAGCCCGCGGGGGTGCCCGCTTTACCCAGCGAGCCGTCTTAGTAGCCACGTATCGTGGTGGCTCGTGTCAACGCTCATTGCCATTGCGAGAATATGCTGTTTTCTGGATTGTTGATACAGTATTTGAATAAAACAAGAAACCCTCCTGTAAAAATATTGATTTTAAGATTGGGTTTTGGCCTTTGGTTGGGCGAATCACGTTCACGTCCTGGGGGCGCCGTTTGGAAAGAAAAAGACAATGGGGAGCACTCATTTGCTGGGTACCCTGTCTTTGGGGAGAAAATGAGACGTTTGTCGGTACGCACCTGATGGGAGAATGAGACAGTTATCGGTACGCCTTTGTTGGGGACACCATCTGTGCGGAGGAAATCAGACAGCGGCAGATGCCGCATTGCTGGAAGCTCGGTCTGGGGCGAATGTCTGCTCGAGCAACAGCGATCAAACGCATAGTGACTGGTTTGGAGGCTGCATTTAGTCCAGCTGCTCTCAGGCACTTCAGTATGTCTGGCTTTCAGCACACCGTCCGGCTGTTCCAACGGCTGTAGCACATTCATGTATACCAAGGGCTCCATCACACATTCAAGTTCCATTTTGTTTATGAAGCCGAAACATATTTGGCGCTTAATTCAGCGCTTATGCACAAATATTTTGATCAATGTATGTTAAATTTTCGCACCGAGTAAAAGTTTTGAGAGGATGATCAGAGGTGGCTGAATTAGTCACTCGTCTGCCGCGCTGGCTAAACTAGTCATCCAGCTAAACTAGTCATCTAGTCAAACTAGCCAACCATCTGGCCCGAATTCTCTCATTAACGCCAACATTGGCGGAATCGGTCCGTCCTGACCACGGGCCACTGGATACCGAAGCGTGCGACATTTAGTACTGAGTTTCGAATGATGCGCGACACAGCCATGTGGCAACCGTGCACAGCTCGTCGAGCACCTCATCTTTCCGGGAGGTGTTTGGTCTCAAAGCGTCTGGTGGGGTGTTAGGCTGCCGCTCAGCTCGCGCACAGTTGCCAGCTGACTCTGATGCGGTGTGGTGTGACACACAGCGGTGTGGTCGAAGGCGTTGCGCACACGCGCATGGCTTCCGTCGCTTTATTTGATCACGTTACACGACAGCATAGATAGATCCGTGATGTGCTAATGTACGCCTGCGCTGGAGCCTTGTCCCGCGGCTTTGGCCGCAAGATCGAGACGCGTCGTTCACAGTGCGTAGCTGTAAGCCTTTGCATCGACTTCCGCTCTCTTTGAAAGCTGGCATAAGAGAGTGGTTGGGAGTCCCCCGACGTTTCATTCAGCTCCCACCCACGCACTGCGTGATGTGGCACCCCTCCGCAAGAGGGATGGGGAGTCTCCCGTTACCTTCATTCACCACTCACTCACGCGCCGCGTGCAGCGGCACTCCTCCGCAAGCGTTTTGTCACTACCAGGTGTGATAATCGACGCGAACATGAACAAGCAAACATAGGTACAAATGAAGCAGCGTTCAGCGGTTGGCGGGCCCGACGCCGCGTGCCCTGCAGCCCCCCCCCCCCCCTCGCGAGCTGACGACGAGCGGCACGCGGCCGAGACCGCCGTGTCGCGTCGCCAGCCCAGGGATGGCAGCGGCGCGGCGGCGCCCCGGACGGCAGAGCGTCGGCCGATGGAGAGCCGGAGCAGCGTCGGCCGCCGGTCCGACGCAGCGGACGGCGCCACACCAGATAGCGGGGGGCAGGCGCCGGCTCTCGGGTGTGGCGTTGCAGACACGAAGCGCGAACATGGGCTAGGCATGCTGTATGGGTATGTTCGCACGTTCATCACGTCGGACACAGAAATGGCAATAGCTCGCGGGTGCCTGCATGCGGTATGCTCGGGCTCTGATTTCTGAAGGAAGTCACTCATCTCGTCTGGACGTAATCGCAGTGACAATGAGGATATTCGAAAACAGGCACGCCGCCCCCTTTCATTCGCCGCGAACAGAGCGACGCCGGTTGTGTTGGCTCATCCACCACCGCCGGCGCGCCACGAGCCGGGCTAGCGCTCCGGCGCCGCGTCAGCGTGAGTCGACCTGCTCTGCGTGCCAGCCAGTGAGCGCGCGACCGCCTCGGCGCACGTCTCAGCTGACGTGTTGCCCCCTCGCCGCCTCGGCGCACGTCTCAGCTGACGCGCCCGCCCTCGCCTCCTCGGCGCACGTCTCAGCTGACTTCCTCCCCCCCCCCCGCCTCGACCCACGTTTCAGCTGGCGTCTCAGCTGACTCCCCCCCCCCCCCCCGCCTCGACGCACGTCTCACTCGATGTCCCCCTCGCCGCCTCGACGCACGTCTCAGCTGACTTCCCCCCCCCCGCTTCGACCCACGTTTCAGCTGGCGTAAGCCCCCCCCCCCCCTCGCTGCCTCGGCGCACGTCTCAACTTCGCGCCCTGTGCGGGAGCGGGCCGGCGCGGCGCTCGGTCGGCGCCTCGCTCCGCGCGCTACGCGGCGAGTCGGGCGAGCAGGCCGGCGGCCAGCACGAGACCGAGCGAGGCGAGCAGTTGGCCAACGCCGGCGAGGCACTCCTCCATGGCTGCGTCCACCTGAGTGCTGATGATGCACAGCCGTTCCTTCTTGCACTTGGCGTCACATGCTGGATGCTGGTCGTGGAGTCCCCCGGCGAAGCGCCAGTACTTCTTGAACACGGCGTCGTCCTCCTTCATCATCTTGAAGAGCAGGTGCATGGACATGGTGGTGAGGTCGTTGAGGCCGTACGCCTGGCGCATGCGGTAGGTGATGTTCCAGAACTTGGCCGGCGACACTTCCGGGTCGCGCAAGTGCGCGCGGTTCGCCGCGTCCAGGTCGAAGTGGTACTGGATGTAGTCGTTGAGCACGCGGTCGCTGACCACGGTGTAGACGCGCATGCCCGGGTTCCGGGGGCGGCTGCGCGCGCCGGGATACAGGCTCGGGCCCATGAAGTACGTGTTGAGCGCCGACGTGTGCTGCTCGAGCCGGATGTCTCGGCGGTACACGTTCTGGAACGTGTCCATGTGCTCGTGGCCGAAGATGTTGGCGATGCGCGTGCTGAGGCCGGCGCGGTTGAGCCGCCGCCACAGCTGGTAGTTGTGCGGCGAGCGCAGGCTCGTCTGGTTGACGCTGCCGTGGTGGAAGCCGGGCGAGATGTGCGCCGTGACGATGGTGGGCCGGCCGGCGGCCAGCTGGTCGTCCAGCCAGGCCAGCTGGCCGGCCGGGTCGTCGCCGATGTGGCGCAGGTCCCGGTTGCGGTAGTAGTAGAGCGCCGTGTTGAGCACGATGACGCGCAGGTCGCCGACGTCGACGGCGTAGTAGCCGCCGCGGCGGAAGGTGCGCCGCGCCGACTCCGGCAGCAGCTCGCTCCAGCCGCTCTGCTCCAGGTACTCGTGGTAAAAGGTGCCGTTGTCGGACGGGAACTGGTCGCTCGGGTAGGCGTCGTGGTTGCCGATGACGGGCACGATCTGCGCCTCTGGGAACGCCGTGCGCAGCATGTCGGCGAGACGCCTCAGCTTGGGGAACACGTGCGTCCAGTCGGGGTAGGGCCAGTGCGGCGCCGTGTCGCCCGTCCACAGCACGGCGTCGGCGCCCGGCAGGTTGGCGCGCATGGTGTCGACGGCCGACTGGACGGTGCGCCACGGCAGGCCGCAGCCGGGCTGGCCGAACCAGTGCTCGGAGCCCTGGCCGGCCGTCTCCGGCCGGCACCAGGCGGCGGCGGCGCCCGTCGCCGCGTACTCGCCGTCCACGTGCACGTCCGAGAGCTGCCAGAGCATGTGGACGCCGCGCGCCGCCGGCAGTAGCAGCAGCGGGAGCAGCAGCAGACCACGCAGCGGTGGCGGCGCTCCTCTGTCGGCAGTACGGGTGGTTTTATGAACAGGGCCGACGACACAGGCTAACGATCAGAAGTCCTACGATATGAGTAGGTGTATCAGTGGCAAGGAAACACGGTTATGCAGAAATGAATCCGAATGTTGCAATGCAACTGGTTTTGAACAGTTGCCAAGAGGACCTAGGTAATTTGAGCAGTATGATGATCAAATAAATACGAGGGTACTATGGTGCAGCATATACGAGCAGCATATATTTTAACAAGCAACCTTATGCTCAGGGCTCACACAAAATGACGAAAAGATGCGAAATGCACTCGGCTTCTAGCATTTTATCAGTTCGAAAATAACGAGCACACCACAGCGGTGTGTTTCGTTTTCAAGTTGATAAAGGTTCGTACCCGAAGAAAATTTGGCATCTTTTCGTCGCTATCTGTAAACCCTGAGAATAAGGTTTTTTAATGGATATCATAACCTAAAAGTTAGGTATTCAGTCAAGTACAGAGGGCCAGATTGCAAGCCGTGCATATAGTGAGCCGTGAGGACATACCTGGTCTGCATGGTGTCAGACGCTCGTGACTGGGTTTGACCTTCACGGATGATGAAGGTTAAGATTGTTGCTTGCGCACGCGCAGTGCTACTGCACCAAATGCAGCGGTTGTGCTTGTGTCGGTCGTCGCAGTCTTCTGAGGGTAGCGAAACGCGGCAGATTGCGTCAGACTGGTGGGAGCGTGAATTGCCGTATAGAGTATAGCTTAGCATATAGCTTAGCGTATATTTGTAGTGTCGCAGTTTACACTAGTGTTTTCTCTTCGGTTTATGCAGCGATTGCATTTTATGCTGGTATTCGAATTTCGTAGCTGCCTATGGTTAGATGTTTGAGGCGGTACGCTCGTCGCGTCGGTTTAATCACGCGATTTGCGTAATGTGGCTTACTTTTACAGTGGTTTATTTCAGAAGTGTCATCATTCATCTCACATGCGCTGCAAACACTTTCCTACCTTTAACGAGCATTTAAGATGAACGGCACTGCGAGCTGAGGCCGCGCAGAGCGTAGATTACTGTTGATGTTAATATCAAGCATAAAAGCATCGTGGTTCGAGCCTCTACATATCTAACCGTCAAGAGGATTCAACCTTCCGAGTGTTAAATTGTTCCTGCTGGGGTTATTTCGTAGCCAGAGCGACCGATTCCATGCCACACAGGTTGGCATTGAAACATGCTCCTTTTGGGCTGCGAACGCCTCCCTTCCTATGCCAGGTGAACGGTGCCGCGGCCCCCTAGCACGACAGCAGGACTTTCTCGCTCTCTTTGCACCAGACGGGTCAGAGACCTGTTGAGTGGATCTGCAAACTGGCCAGGAGTGTGAGAGTTTTGAGTGGAGCTGCAAACCCGTCAGAGAGTTTCTCCCCATTACGTTATTTTCTTCAGATCCATGATTTGCTTATATGCCAATGCCAAACGAGTGTCGCTTTGTTCAGTTTGTGATTGTGACTTTTTAAATGTTGTTCCGAAGGGTTTGCAGGGGTGGCTTTGGGCGCAGAGTACCTACTAAAGTACCTAAATACTACTACTAACTGCTAAAGTGCCTACATAGCTTGTTGCATGCACCCTGACACGCCACCCATGTTGTGGCATCAAGTACAATAGATAATTTTTCTTCCTCCTTTTATAGGATAGGATATGATAGGATATGATGTATAGGATATGATGTATAGGATATGATAAATATGATGTGATATGATATATAGGATAGGATATGCATTCCTTCACCAGACAGGAATGCAGCGGGGTTTATGCGCCGCACGATGGTACGGCACGGCCGACATGGACCTCGCTGGCCAGTAGCCATCTGGCCTTTCGATTTCAGTCGGGCCAGTCAGTGCGCGGGCTCTGGGACTCGTACCCAGTGCCGCTGAACTACGAGTCCAGCATCTTTCCCCTAAACCACGGAGACGGTCTTGTGATTTGGGATGCGGATGATGCGCATAGCAACAGGTTCACACCTCTTCGCCACTCGTCTTGAGCACACAAATCACGGCCGTCGTCCGCGTGTAAGCCGGACAGCGCCGTCTGTGCGGTCCTCGTCGGTGCTGACAATCGCTCACCTAGCGACGCCCTGACTCCGGGAGCTCTCCAGCCCGCCCCGCACAACCGCCCGCAGCGACCACCGCCTCCGCCACCCACTGAGTGGATCCAGCAGCGCATGCGCCCAGCGCGGCGGCACGCTGCCAGCCGGGCCGCCGTGAAATGTCTCCAGATCGGGCCGCGATTTATCGGCGCATGTCGCCAGATTCGTCGGTGAGTAGGATTTTTGCCTCGATCGCGTTTTGCATCGCTTACTTACTGCTTGCGTGGTTGGTTTGACGGCAGTTTGTTCTGACCGGACTAGTGCGTGGTGTCCTCCTTTTTCAGAATATGATTCAGTGTTAGCCAGAAAAAGAAAACCTCCACTACGAATAAATAAAGAAACGGAAACAAAAGGAATCAAGAAACCTCTTTATTCCTGGTTGGGCCCGCTCGGTCATCAGATTCAGACGAGCCGTGAGCAGTCATATAATTCGGGGTGGGCCAGAAAATAAAAGAAGAAATATATTCAGCTTTGAAAAGTGACTATCGAAACAGACGCTCCCGGTCACATGTTAAGGTAATATCGCCGGACTATCAGGATTAATTTGCACCTCACTTTTTGATAGGAGCGTCATCTTTGTTTTTTGATAAGTCTGGGAACTGTTTGACTTAACGCTGGCCTTTTTGGGAGGAGAATGCCATATGCTAGTACTTTTGTTACGAAAGCGCGTTAGCCTTACGTTGGAGGAAAAAGCGCATGAGTGGGATTTATTGGCTGCTCTTTGTTCGTGTGTGTTGCAGAACTACTTTGTTGGCAAGCAGATCTTGTTGATTAGTCTTAAAAATCTGTTTTTTTTAGAAAGCATCATTTTCATATTTGTTTAGGTAGGTCGGATCCATTTAATCAAGTCGTCACTTGGGGTTCGAGGAAATGACCTGGCTCAACCCGTCGATTAGCCACGCTGGCCCTTTTGAAGGGCTTCACGTGAGGCTTTGTGAAGGGCTCAAAGAGGCATCAGCTCTGCGTTAATACGTCTCCGACCACCAGCGTTGTCGTAGTTGTTAAATAGCCCATGCGCTTTCGCACGCTCGCACCGTTGTGCGTATATTGTTTTTCATCTCGAAGTCATTGTCTCGATGCGCGTTTTGCCATATATGGTCTATTCGTGACGCAGATCCAAATACCATTACGATCAGATCATCACATATGCATCTCCGGGAGCTAATGAAGCGTGGGGTTGTGATTTTCCGATGCTCGAGCACTTTTCAAAGTAATATCGAGCACTTTTTGGTCGTAGCTCGCTGATGCGCTTTCAAATGACACCAAAGATCATTTGCAAGTTGTGAAATGCATTTGCGAGGAGCAATATACACGTACAAAGACAATACTGTTAGCCTTACTCCTCGTACAGTAAGGAGGGGGGGGGGGGGGGCAAGGAGATATAGATGCATTGATATTTCGGCTACATGCCTTTATCAAAACGGCTAAGAGTAGTAGGTTGTTGATTCATGTTGAGATTACTCATATTCGTTTTGATAATCATGTAACCTAAATATCAATGCATCTACATCTCCTTTCTCCTGGTTATTCTACAAGGAATAATGCTAAAAGCACTGTCTTTATAAAAAATCATTTGATGTCGTCCTGGTTTCACCGGCGCCCATTGTCCCTCGTGCTCATTACTGTTGAGATTGCTCGGTCGCACCATCCATTTAGGCCTTTCCCCTTAGGGAAGGCCATTTTCCTCACCGACCACCGATATAAACATGATGTTTTTAACACTGCAAATTGCGGACACCGTTGGAGGTTCGCTGCAAACCATGTGGTGATCAGAGAAAGAGCTGACTTTGAACGGTTGATTGGCCATCTGCTGTCACGTTAGATTCTCCCGCAAAAATACCAAGCATTTTTTACATAGTGCGCCGCTTTAAAAACGCATTTGCCGAAACAAGTTAGCTGTTCACTTCATGACGAGCTAATTTTGTATTTAAATTTAGCTGTTTGGCAACTATTTTTTTAAGGTATTTTTGGACAATTGAGTGTTTGATTAGCAGCAAGGTAACTGGGTTTCCGACACAGTCCATCGATCTGTTGCTGATGTCTATCTAATTCCGAACGGAGCTCAGTATTTTGCCTAGCGGCCGGCGGCCAGTAGTGTCCAAGCTCTGCAGGCTGTACGCGCCGCGCCGCTCCCGAAATCTTCAGATCTGGCGACGCTGGCGATCTGGCATCGCGCCAGCGCCGTGCCAACGCTCCCGCCGACCTTGAGGGATTTTCACCCGTCTTTTCCAAGCGTGGTGCGTGCCGTGCGAGAGCGGGCTGTAATGCGTTAGTGGCGAATTCCAAACGCGAAATTGGAGTCGGTTATGTCAAGTACTTTACTGTTAAGTGGACGTTAATGTTGACGTTCATCTTCGTACAGTGACCGAATCAGCCCAGATTATTTGGGGAATCCCCTACGTAGGACAAGGTATGCTACGGTGGCCATTTTATGGTTCGGGGGATGGCATTGCTCTTGGCGTTGCAGCCATGATTTGTCGTCGGGAACGCGTGGTCCGGCTCCTGCAGCGTCACCACGACATTACCGTCAGCAATGATATAGGCGCAGCACTGGTGCTCTACTCATGCTATTTATCAGGCTGGTGTCAAATAAGACCATGGCCGTGCTTTGAATTAAATTTTACATTCTCGCCTTGACGTCGGATAATTTAGAATTCGTGTGGTGCGAACGCGTCCTTGAGCTGAAAAAGACGAACAGAGGTGCGCCCGAGTAGCGAGTGTCTGCTCAGAATGCAGCACTAGCCCGGCGCTGCAGCGTCCGCTGTCGGCGAGGATGGATGATGACCGGCGCCGCCGAGGAGTGCGGCGGGAGTAGTGGAATTTGGTTGACTTCCATCTGATTTCAGATTTCGTTTTCGATTTGTATTCTAATCAACGCAGTTTTTAGGCGTCTTGTATGCGAAAGGGGTGTAAAGTTTACGAGCTATTTTGGTGGCGGCGAACGAACTCCTCATATTAGGATTCCACAGCCCAAAAATGATCCGCGAATAATCAGCATCATATTTCTTCGTGCGTTTAGTAACTAGATATCAATAAAGAAATAAACCACATTGTACCTGTTCAAGCGCCTGGTTTCCTGGCAGGCGTGCGTGACGTTATTTGAAGCCTTCATACAGGTCGGCCCCGTTCTTGGAACAAACTGGGGATTTCGGGCGCTTAGATCGGGCCGTACCAAGGTGGCGGGCCGCCGGTCACGGCCCGCCGCCGCAGAGGCAGCCGACGGGGTCCGCTCGCTAATGGGTGCAATCCACCCGGGTGTTGCGGCAGCCGCTGCACCCACACGCCGATGTGTCGAGAGGCCGGCATAAGTTGGTGCGTTCGAATCTGGAGAAGCGATTTTTTAGCAGCAGAGTGGCGAGCGCACTGTCAGCATCGCCTGTCGTGTTCCCACGGGGGGGGGGGGGGAGTCCCACCGGGGAACCGACGTGGTAGGAATTCGAAAATGCGTCGCAATCGGAGCCTCTATAAATGTTCAGCTCTGCCACGCACATCATCGTGGGCGGAACAATCAATGGGTGTGTTTGTAATGATATGCATCGCAGGTAAATAGGTGCGTAATGGGTAGAAGGCTGGCCCGGGTTACGTGGTGGTCACTGAGTGGTGGTGGTTACATGGTGGTGGTTACATGATGGTGGTTACATGGTGGTGGTTACATGGTGGTGGTTACGTGGTAACGTGATCACTACATTGCGCGCTCAAAGAAAGGTATGAGATGAGTTTTCTTTTGGCAGTCGGCCAAAAACAGCGTGCCGCACGTTTGACTAACGGAAGAGGCGCAGTTACGGGGCCTTGCCTCGTCATCCCTTCCACTTTGTCATGACTTCTCTACCTTACGGTGGGCCTTTGGACATCCCCGGTTCTTCAGAGGTCTTCTAGAACTGTGTCTGAGTGCAGAAATTATGCCACAAGGCGCGCTGAGCATCGGGAAATGGAGTATAATTTCGTAGACTCAGCATCGCCAAGGCGCATAGGTTCGTAATATAAGTTTTTTGGCGGGGGGGGGGGGGGAGGGGGGAGGAGCAGGAAAATGGTTGAACACGCCCCGAACTACGCTGACGGCTTTTCCCAGAATTCGATCCGACCTGATCCTGACCTTACCGCTTTCTGCTCAACATGAACTGCGGGGACTGGAGCACCCTAAACCTGACCTTACCTGACCTGACCTTCCATCTAAATCTGACCTTACCGCTGTCGCCGCCGCTCGGTGCCCGTGCTCTGGTGGCCGACAGCGGCTCTGGCATGAGTAGCCGGCGCGCGCTGCGTACCCTCTCACCAATGACCAGTCGCCGCTCGGTGGCCGTGCTCTGGCGGCCGGGGCAGCCCTGCCATGAGTGTCCGACGCGCGCTGCGCACCCTCGCACCACTGACCAGTCGTCGCTCGGTGGCCGTGCTCTGGTGGCCGGCAGCGGCTCTGCCATGTGTGACCGGCGCAGTCTGGAGCCTAGCGCCACTGACCAGTCGACCGCGTGCTGCACCGGCCCGCGTCTTGCTGCACCCTCCAGCCATGCCAATTGTGTGAGGTGGGCGTTCACAGGTCAAGTATCGTCAACGGCGGATTGAGCCACTGAGGCGAGCTCAACTGGATATAAATTGGCCGTGGACATGACCTCGTTGCTTGAATTCTCTCTGACGCCAGCTCGGCCGGCGTCGCGACGCCATGTTGGGCCGCACACGGAAGGCACCTCGTCCGCTGTCTGCAGCGTCTCCCCTCCCCTCTCCTGGCGCGGCGTGCGACGGCCGCCATCCAAGGACGGGTGGGGAGGGCAGACGGAGAGTATGGAGCAAGCTGCCGACGCGGCCCAGCGCAGGATGACGTCGCCTGTTGGGCTGTGTCTCCTGGCCTGACTGGGCTGTGCTACGACGGTTTACGGGAGTCGGAGACGGTGGCGCGCTGCTCTCTCCGGAGCCGGAGATGGTGGCGCGCTCCTTTCTCCGGAGTCGGAGACGGTGGCGCGCTCCTTTCTCCGGAGTCGGAGACGGTGGCGCGCTCCTCTCTCCGGAGTCGGAAACGTTGGCGCGCTCCTCTCCGGAGTCGGAGACGGTGGCGCGCTCCTCTCTCCGGAGTCGGAGACGGCGGCGCGCTCCTCTCCAGAGCCGGAGGACGGTGGCGCGCTGCTCTCTCCAGAGTCGGAGACGGCGGCGCGGCCCTCTTCGGAGCCGGAGACGGTGGCACGCTGCTCTCTCCGGAGCCGGAGACGGTGGCGCGCTGCCCTCTCCGGAGCCGGAGACGGTGGCGCACTGCTCTCTCCGGAGCCGGAGACGGTGGCGCGCTGCTCTCTCAGGAGTCGGAGACGGTGGCGCGCTGCTCTCCGGAGCCGGAGACGGTGGCGCACCGCTCTCTCCGGAGTCGGAGACGGTGGCGCGCTGCTCTCTCCGGAACCGGAGACGGTGGTGCGCTCCTCTCCGGAGTCGGAGAGGAGCGGTGGCGCGGTCCTCTTCGGAGCCGGAGACGGTGGCGCGCTCTTCTCCGGAGTCGGAGACGGTGGCGCGCTCCTCTCTCCGGAGTCGGAGACGGTGGCGTGCTCCCCTCTCCGGAGCCGGGAGACGGTGGCGCGCTGCTCTCCGGAGCCGGAGACGGTGGCGCGCTGCTGTCCGGAGCCGGAGACGGTGGCGCGCTCCTCTCTCCGGAGTCGGAGACGGTGGCGCGCTGCTGTCCGGAGCCGGAGACGGTGGCGCGCTGCTCTCTCCGGAGTCGGAGACGGTGGCGCGCTGCTGTCCGGAGCCGGAGACGGTGGCGCGCTGCTCTCTCCGGAGCCGGAGACGGTGGCGCGCTCCTCTCTGGAGCCGGGAGACGGTGGTGCTCTCCCTTCTCGGGCGATTAGTGCTGAACCCGGCTTGACCGGTAAAACCCGTAGGCGTGTGAACGTGTAGGTCGACAGTTGAACCAACAGCCCGCGGCAGGTGTGGGAAGCTCACATATACTTGGGATGGACCTGAACGGCCTCTGAATGCGTTTCTGGTTGACATGCAAAGTCATGTAGCAAGTATGCTATTTTGTGCCTAGATCGGAGAGGAAAGTTGTGGACTTCACTGAAGTTGGGGATAACTTCGTCTCCCTGCCGCCGGCCCCGTTCCCGTACCCTTGATCCGTGGACTGGAATCTCGTGAGATGTCAAACATCCCGCCTGTCTAGCTCTGGCTGTCGGAAAAGACGTGACGGCGCGGGCTACCCGGGATCATGTGACGCACGTCTCGAGGGTGGCCGACACGTACTGGTTAGTGAGCTGCACGCGATGAGCTCTCTCGGAGGCAGTGCCGCGCCCGATGTAGGCAGGGGTACGTACCGAACGGGGCATGTGTTTCAGTGCGTCGCTCGGGGGCGCGTACCACTTACGGAACCGCTTATCCATCATGGCACAACAAACAACGGCTTATGAAACGTGCGAATGTATTCGTACTGTGGTTCAGGCTGTTGAATGGGAAACAATTGCCGACTCTCCTGCTGAAGAGTTTAGCGTTGCCGATAATGATTTGTAGGCTGTCACAATTTGTGATAAATTATGCAGCAACATACCGTGCCTTTTGCTATTTAGCTATCTCCGGCCAACCACCGGCCACCCGCACCTTGCCGGCTAGGCTCTTAAGTCCTAAGTGAATTCCCTCCACACTTACCCATGACTTAACATTGGTTCAACATCATGAGGCATCTGCACCGCAGTGGCGTATTGAGCTTGTTGGGCCAATCGCAGCAGGTTTCGTTTGTCTTGACGGCCTTCAAATTCCATTGGTCGAGTTGGTTGCATGTCTTATTTGCAGCGCTGGCTCATGCCTCCGTAGGTGGGCGTTGGGCTGGAGATTCTAAATATCACGGGTCATCTTCTCTGCTTCTCTTCTCTGCTGGATCCAGAGGGGGAGGGGGTGGGGCGGGGGATGGGGTGGACAAGGGTGCACGAGACCCATGACCGGCCAAACAAATGCGGGACCTTAACACAAGGTGACAAAAATGGACTCATTCGGACATCGGGGCGACCAGGAACAGCCCTAGAGAAGATGTCGGCTCCATGAGCATGGCAAAATCCTTGTCGACGGATTGGATTCATCTTGGTAAGAGAAGTTTTAGAGTCCGTTGTGTTGTCTAGAGACCCACGCTGTCGGGTGGTGTCCTATACGTGGACTTGTCGGGACACTCACGGCCGCTCTGGGGTCTTTCACATCAATTTTGGGGTTTTCCAACCGGAGGAGGACACAGAGGGGCGGAGAGCGAGCCCAACGTTGTTGTGTGTGTGTGGCCCCACATGCTGACCTACTGGTGAACTGTTGATCGCTTAGCGGCCCTCCACGGGCCATTCCCATCCGCTTGAAAGACTCTACACCTGTGCCGAGGCTCTACGCCTGTATGGTCACCTGCGAGCATTCTCGATCGCCCGCGGGCCCGTCACATTTACGTGCGTCCTTTCCATTTGCACACAGGGCCCTGGGCTGTTGCCGCCCCCTCCCCCTAAAGAAGCAAAGCGAGGCACACGGTGTGTTCCGGAGCTAGATCTTCCTTTTCCCGGACTGTGACGTGAGCAGTGCTTTATTCGTAGCGATTTATGGCCATAGGCGCGTTGGACCGGGCCGCCGCACACGCCGTAAAGCCGTGAAGCATGTGCCGTTCGGCAGAGGTCTACCCAACCCGCGCGCGGCGCTTTACACAACAAGTGCCAGCCGGCCAAGATGCGCTTAGGACGGAGATCCGTCGGGGAACCAGCGGGGTCGCGCCCCGGGCCCTTGGCCACGCACAAGAGGCTCGGGGCCCGCTGGAGTAAACACATTGACGCGAAGAAATCGTTCGCGTGCTGGTTAGCCCGTACTAGAGGTTATTACGAACGATCCGATCCCGCAATGTTGCCAGTTCAACTGGAACATCCCATGAAAGGAAGACAATTGCAGTGGCGCTTTACATCTGTGCCAGACTGCTATCAACTATGACGATATTTACGTTGGATCGCGTCGGTCTCACTACGGTGGGGTGCCGGTAGTGTATTGGTTAACGCGTCTGCGTCAACTGCACGTCTGGGAAACCAGAGGTACGGGGTTCGATTCCCCGCGGTGCCCGCCCTTCCTGCCAGGGTGAGGGGCAGGCGACGCCATATAGCCTCAGCAGCTGAGTGCGTCGTAAAGCCCCAATGACGTGACATGACTCTCACTACAGCGCGGCCACCGTGCGCTGGGGACGCTGTGACGATTTTACCCTTCGATCTTGCCGACCCTTAAATATTGCTGACCCTTATATCTTGCTGACCCCTATATCTTGCTGATCCTTAAATCCTGCCGACCCTTATATCTTGCTGATCCCTAAATCTTGCTGACCCTGATACCTTGCTGATCCTTAAATCTTGTTGACTCTTGTACCTTGCTGATCCTTAAATCTTGCTGATCCTCATATCTTGCTGATCCCCACCCAGTGGTCATTTGAATGGGTGGCAGATGACCAACGCAGTCGGCGCTCCCCAGAACCCAAGTGATCGTCACCGTATCAGCGATCATACGGGGGATCAGCTGGCGACCGAGCCGAGACCCAGTTTTTGCGAAGCAATGAGTTATTATAGGGTTGGGGTGTCACGGGTTGTGGTGCAGTATAGCGTATACTGGCGTGTGGTGCGGTATATTTTTCAGATATTATATTTTATTCGTGTCCGTGTCACGTGGAATTCTTGGCTGCCGCAGTACATTGTTGCTGCAGAATTGTCGCCTTTGCATTATTCGGTTCAATTCCGCCAGAATTGTCGAAACGTTTTCCCGTGCTTTTCATTTGAAAAGTCTAAAGTTAGTACCGCTTCTGCAGCTACGAAAACTGCTATTGGAGAGCAGCACTTTTAAAACAGATAGGAAGAAGGGTACCGAAAGCAGTGTATTGCGTTTTCTGGCGATGAAACTTACAAGGATGCCCAGAACACAGATAGCGATGCCCCAGCATGACTTTTGGACCCAGCCAGTCTCGCATGGGTCATTTTGTAGCGTCGGAAACGTTTTTTCGAATCCGTGGTTAGCGTTAAGACGTGGCTTAAAGTCCTGGCTCGTCCCGTTGCTGTCCGTGGTGTGACTTGCGGCATGTGCGGGTCACCGGATCAGGCCGCGAAGACAGCTGGGGTGGCTAGGTGACTTGGTGACCATGTCAGACCGTGAGGAGGGCTGGGGTCGTGGCATGACCCGATGACCTGCGGCGTACCCGATGACCTGGGGATGACCCGATGACCTGCGGCGTAGGTCACCGAGTCAGACCGCGAGGAGGGCTGGGGTTGTGGCATGACCCGATGACCTGCGGCGTACACAGGTCACCGGGTCAGACCGCGAAGAGGGCTGGGGTCGTGGCGTGACCCGGTGACCTGCGGCGTGCACAGGTCACCGGGTCAGACCGCGAGAACAGGCTGGGGCCGTGGCGCGGACCCGCTCCGTAAAGATGGCTCGCAACACGCCTGACAAAAACCAGCCGGTGTGTGGATACTGAACGCTGAACAGGTCATCCCCCGAAGAGGACGCTGTTCCTAACACGAGCTCTCTCCGAGAGTGGGACTTCCTATATGGACGGACGGCAGCCGTGAGGCTGGTTTCCAATAACAGTACTAGTGTTTGGCAGTCAAATACGACGGTTTGTTCAGTGCCACCGTCTCAAGGCCAGGGCGTGATTTCCTTAAATGAAGAGGGCTGGGGCGGAACGGTAAAAAATGACGGAGCATATCCTTAAGTACACTAGTGCATTGTTTTCTATGGTTTCTCCACGGATTTGGCCCACTTCCTTCTCAAAGTTGGGGTGGGGAGGGGGCGGCCCGGAGCCCAAGTTGGGGGTTGAGGCCTTCCCAACTGAATAGGAAAGTACACGCCTGTCTTAACGTCAACCGAGCCGGTGTATTCATTTGATTCCAGCAGGGTACGTACCGATCCCAGCCGATGTAAGGCATCCGAGGTCTGCCTTCTCCATGATCATCTGTCTTCGTGACTATGGAGCCGTGACCTGGCTCGGTGTTGTGTTGACTCGCCCGCGTGTGGTCCGTGCACGTCGTCGCGGTCACCGCGTGCCCAAGTGTCCGCGTGCCACGTGCCACGTGCGGCATCACCACCCGTGGCGGTACCGCTCTCAGTGTGACTGCGCCATGCACAGGTGACCTGGTCAGTAGACGGGGGAGATGCCGGGCGGCTGGCTCCCGCTCCTCTGGTCCGCCCCACTGTCTTGTTTACTCGATGCGTGATCACGTACTCGGCCCTGTCGTGACCTTGGCGTCGTTAGCGCCGCGCCCGGCTGGCTGCAGCCTGGCAGCGCCGGCAGCACCGGCCCACCGGCGGGCCGCGGAACCTCCGCGCGCAGCCCGGAGAGGAGGCAGAGCCGCGATGATGGCAACAGCGCCCGTCACGCGGCCCGCGTGATGCGGAGCACGCACCGCCGTCACGCCCGCCGCGATGGAACACGCCACGCGCGGCACGTCACGGCGTCACGGTGGAGCGCGTTTTCTGAAAACAGCTTGATTCCAACCAATCGCACGGGATGCAGTTATGTTTTCTGTGTTCTGTTGCATTGATGCCAGCGAACAGCCTACTTATACCGTGGTAAATAGTGGTAATTATGCACGTTGCTGGAGAAGCCACAATGCCCACGTTGAGGGTGGCTTGGTTCCGGCTGATTTCATGCGCATAAGGTTCCGAATATATGAATCGCGCGGCGGGTTATGAACACAGTTCACAGCCTGACTAAAAGCAAGGCGTAAATCAGGTTGTTGGGGTGTTAAAAGAGTTATAGATCGTTGTGATGGCGAAATAAAGCCTCATCTGGGTCATATAGCCATAGAGCTCGTGCTGTCGCGAAAAGCGTGAGACGTGGCTTTGCCAAGCCATTGAGCTACTGATTATCATTCGAAATATCAGTTAAACATATATTATCATTACGTCACCATTCCGAGACACCACCGCCTCCCTCGGCCCACATGAACAGCCAATTTGCTGCAGTTAGCTAACGTAAATTAAGCGTGAGTTAAAGACGCTCTGCCAGTCGTCTTGCCGGCCTGTACACGCCTGCCGGAGGCAGCATGACTCGCCCAACCATTGTAATATGACTATATACTCACGGGATTTCTAAACATTCGCTGTTCCTATTTATGTGTTGGTCGTTGACAGAGAGCGAGTTCTACCAGGAACTCATCCCCCGATTAGAATCCACAACAATTTGCACTTGAGGCTGCATCCGTGACGATGAAGGTCGACTTCTCAACTTGAAAAGTCTGATAGCGCTTGGGCAAGTCCCAAGATGCGGGAAAAACTTCACGTCTTGAGCCGTCCCCGATGTGGTGCTTTGACGGTGGCGTAAGTAGCTGCATTCGTGTTGTAGGAACACTCAGTACATTTGCTTTTTCAGTACGTTTATTTTATCAAACTTACAATGATAAAGAATACAACATTTTACGGTATTCGCGTTGGTGACACATGCCATCATAGCTATCTGCCGTGTGTGGTATTAGATCCGCGTTGCTTCAGTGGCAAACGGCCCCTATCCGAACACCACGTGCTGGTCACTTGCCAGCGCATTGACACGGAACGTGCTGCCTCCTCGGTAACACTATGTGTTCCACATACTCTGCCGATGACCCAGGGTGTCGGCGTTAGGATGGTCCTCCGTACATCGAACAGTCGTCGGCTTTCTGGCAGACGCCAGCGTATCGTTTGTAAGAGCGATGTCTGATTTGAACGTGGCTGTTGTGCCACATTGCTATAACCCTTACCTGCTGAGTCGGGTGGCTTCTGCGTGACGCGATAGGTAGCATGTGTGCTTCGGAATCAAAGCTGCTGAACCACGGAAAAGCCCAAAACATCGCAGCTATGTTTGAGAAGAAATGCGCCGACATCTGATGACCGCGCGCGGATGCTAGGAGCGGGTCAGATCCCGCCCAGTGCTGGCAGATATGCAGCGCAGTGGAGCTATTTCCGCCCTCCGCATACTCTGACTGTGAGCCCGCCGAGAGCAGCGCTGTAGATCCTTGCTGACCTGGGAGGATCGGGCCCTGACGTACGGCGCAACAGCGGCCGTCCGTGACCCCCCCCCCCCCTCCCCCCCTCTTCCGTCGGTGCCGCCGGAAGTCCGCGGGTCTTTCGTCACAATGGCCCGGGGCGTGTTCGGTAGTCGGTCGCGACGTCAGCATGCCCGCCGGCGCGTGCAGGGGCGTGTCCGACGGCGCGTGCAGGGGCGTGTCCGGCGGCGCGTGCAGGCCGGCACGTCACAGCGACCCAGCCACCGCGGGCACGGCGCTGGGCCCGTTGGGCAGCTGGGCCCGGGTACCGTCTTGAGAGGTGGGTGGCTCATTCCGCATGTTGCGCAGCGTCGCGATGTCGCACGCCGACCGACCTCTTGTTCCGACCGACGACGGTAAAACTCTTGCTGGGAGCGAGATTCGAACCCGGCTCTCGACTCGGCTCACCGCTGCTGGGCCGGAGTACTCTCCATTGAGCAATACCGCTACAAGTGTAGTATCAGTGCGGGCCCGTCGGGCAAGAACGGACGCAAGCTGGAATTTCAAATTCAAATTCAAATTCAAATTCGTCCCTCAAATTCCTCTCCGATGCAGCGTTTGCTTCGAGGAGTGGAAGTGTGAGCAGGCGCATATGCTCGCTACAACGCTACAAGGCCGTGACGTCAGCGCTTGGTCGGCTATTTGGCGTAATCGCTTTCCGTCACTCCCTGGCCAGGACGAAAGTCGCAGGCTGGTCATCGTCTGTAACATAGAAAACAGGCGCGGGACCAGGACTCGGAACTTATTGTCTGACGTATGGTGCTGGATGTTGTGAGCATGCACGGCCCCAATGGAGCTGCTTTGGAATGATAGCCAGCCGTTGCTCTGTTGTCTGACTAACAGCCATGCTCGAAGGAACGTATGGCAGCTTGATGTCTTGCCGACATCCTCACGTTTATTGCTTTTCGAAAGGTATGTGCAGCTGGATTGTATGTCTGTCTAGGGTCGGTGCGCCGCTGTACCGCCCCCTCTGGGGCGCGTTTCTGCGTTCTCAAACAGCGGTGCACCAACAATTTGAGGACGGGACAGGTGGGGGGGGGGGGGGGGGGGGGGACGGGGGAGGAGGGCATGTGGGCTGCCAGGACGGGTCGGCCGGTGTGAGTCGACAGGACAGCGTTACGGTGGTCATTTAACAGCGTAATTGGACTCTCGAAGATAATTCGAATTATGTCGACGGCGCGGCAGGGACACTACCCAATGCTCTTGTTGGACGTAACTAGTCCTGATGTTTCGCTAGAGTATGCCTTTGAAACATGCCCCACGGGTGGGACACGGCCTCAGATTACCGCAGTACCGGCGCCCAGCGCTCGACACGACTCTGACCGTGCTCGCCCAGGTCGGTAATCAGCTCTTAGAGGCAGCGGGAATAAATATGTTGCGGGTCAGGGGCGTCAGTGCTGTAGCCAGAAGGGTATGTTTGCAGTTCAGTGTATACAATCCGCTTTCACCAGCGGTCTGTCCCCACCGCGCCGTTGCCGCCGCCCTGGTCTGTCCCGGGTGTGGTCCGTGTCGATGGGGTCCTGCTAGTCTGCCTCTGTGTTGTCCTGTGTCATTTGCCTGTCCCCGTTCGTACCAGTGTGCTCCCACCTGTCTGCAACTGTGTCTCCCTGCCTCAGTGACCTGTCCCCTCCGTCCCAGGTTGTTCCCACCAGTCTGCCTCGGTGTCGTCCCCTCTCAGCAGCCTGTACCCTCCGTCCTAGGGTGTATCCACCAGTCTGCCTCTGTGTCGTCCTGCGTCAGCAGCCCGTCCCTCGCGCCACCCTGTCTCATGGTACTCCCTAAAGCCTGCCTCAGTGTCGCCCTGCCTGAGCGGCCTGTCCCCTCCGTCCCAGGGTGTACTCTCCAGTCCGCCTCTGTGTCGTCCCCCCTCAGCAGCCTGTCCCCCCCCCGTCCCAGGGTTTTCCCAGCAATCTACCTCTGTGTCTCCCTGTCTCAGCAGCCGTCCCCGTCCGTTGCAGGGTGTTCTTGCCGAGGCGCGCCAGCAGCGAGCGGTACGATGACCTGGCGGACGAGAGGCGCGGCACCAACCTGCTGCTCCGAGCCGACGCACAGTTCGCTGACGTCCAGGTGCGGCCAGGCTCCGGCCCGTGCGGAGTTGGGGTCCGGTCTGTGCGGGGTCAGGGTCCGGCGGCGCACGTCCCCGGTCAGGGTCCGCACTATACGGGGAAGGCTCTGATCTGTGCTGGGTCAGGGTCCAGTCTGTGCAGGCTGAGACTGCGGTCTGTGCGGGGGCGGACTTAAGTCCGTTTGTGTTCAGAGTCCGATCTATGCGGGATCACGCTCCGGTCCGTGCGGGTCCAGGCAGCTGTCCGCGGGTCAGGGTCCGGTGGCGCATGTCGTCTGCCAGAGTCGGACCTGGGGACCGGGGACGGCTGCGTGGCTCAGGCCGGAGCTCAGTCCGAGTGGCTCCGGTCGCGGTCTGCGGCTCTCGGTTTCCGCACGGTGGCTCGGAAACCCGTAAGATCAGTGATTGGGGATTGGGGTCAGACCTCAGGGCAACGACCGGGGTCAGCGGCCACGAACACAGACCCGGTGCCTGGGAGATCGGGATTCCTGCCTGGCTGGGGCAGGAATCCAAGGGGGGAGTCCTGCTGCTGGCTGGGACACTACGAACGGCGCGCAGCTAGTAGCTCAGGGATTCAGAGCAAGAGCACGCCGCCCAGCAATGCAGGCCCGACACCGCTGGCAATGTGGTGTGACAGCCCGCCGGCAGGCCTAAGTCGGGCACGGCCGGATGTTTACGGGGGGGGGGGGGGGATGGGACAGGGGCTGATGTCGGTGTCAGGTGGCTGGAGACAGCCCGGTCTCCCGGTACGTCACGTGACTGGGCGCCCTGTGACGTTCATCAGGCAGCGGGTATTTTGGCCGTTTGTTGGCATCATAAGCCCAGTCGAATCAGACCGAGGGGGCAATAATGACCAGCAAGTGAGCAAATGGAGTTGGCCTCGGAGGCTGTTCTCCTTATTGTTATGCAGACTTTCATTGCGTTATGGAGCTCGCTCTGGCGAATTGTTCGCTTCGACCTGCAGACCCACCACCGGCGGCAGTCGCATTGAAATGTCATATGATGGTAGTTAGTATACACTAGTATTTAGTGTGACGCATTGGAATGGCGACGATCAGTTGTGCGTTTCAGCGCACAGCGATGGTCGTAGTCATAACGATGTACGCAGGATAGTGCTCCCATCAAGGCCCCGTCGAGGCAAGTTGACCCTGTCCTTCACGAAGACACGAAGCCCTATTGGCAAGCGTGGGTATTTATTCGCGTGAAAAAGCCAGCTCAGCACGGGTCCGACCACACGTCCGCTTCAGCGCCGGCTGTCCCCTGTACACAGCCGGCGGCTGCCTGTGCCGCCGCCGTCCCCTCGTGCTGACGCGAGGAGGTGACCCGCTGGCGTCGGTGGGTGCAGTGGAGCGGACGCCGCGCGGCGCGCGCGGCAGGAAGTGGCCCTCGTGACCCCGCGCGCATTCTGCTCGGCCGGCCACCTGCAACAATGACGACGTGATGCCGTCACGGCCGTGGCCGCGGCGCCGTGCTGGTCTGCGTACGCCGCGACCTTGCCCGCGCTCATTCACTACCGCCGGCTCATAATGCCCGCCGGCTCATAATGCCCGTGCGTCGGAGTTCGTGCTGCCTCCGCTAGGGGCGCTCGCCGCGCCGGTTCGGCCAGGCAAGGTGGCGCCGCTGACGGCTGTTGGCTCCGGCGGTGGGTGGGGCTCTGTCGCCGGCAGCGTTGTCTCGCACGCGTTCGCCGTGCGTTGGGCCGGCGCGATCCTCTCAGCGGTCGATAGCATGACTGCCAGTTCAACGTCACGTCGATCGCCGTCCGGCGTTGGCGTTAGACATCGGCACCGTCGCTTGACCGTCCTGCGGTGTGGAGCTGAGAAGCTCCCGCGGCCCACCTCCGTTCTTTGTAGTCAGGCGCGGGCGATGAACTTCGCCTGTCATCCCCGCGTACTTCACGCGCGTGATCATATACGTCGCGACTGGAACGGAGGGCGCTGTGTGATATTGCTCCGGCCCGTCTGCTGTTCGTCCGCTCACTGTCCGCCATCCTGTCCGCTGCCTTGTCTGGTGTACTGTCTACTGCTTGACCAGCTGTCCTGTCTTCTATCCTATGCGCTCCTCTCTTCACTGCCCGGTTGAATGCCCCGTCTGCTGTCCTACCCGCCCTTCCGTTAACTGTCGTGCCAGCTGTCCTGTCTGGGCTACTGTCCGCCCTGGCCCCCGCCGGGCTCCGGACAGCCGGCCGGGGCGGCTGTACAGCTCGGCTCTGTCCAGGAGCTGACGGCAGCGCGGCAGAGGCTGCCGAACTGGGTGCCGGGGTGCGCGCGCGTCATCAGGTGCGCGAGCGGCAGGCTGGCCAGGCGCACGCCGAGCGTGGTGGCGCCCCCTGCCGCCGCCGCCGCCCGGTTCAGCCGGCAGAGCGCGGCCGCGCTGCAGGCGGTGTCGTCGGGCCGGTGCAGCAGCTCCAGCAGGCGGGGCAGGTACGCTGACGCCGGCGGGACCGCCGCCGGCTCAGCCTGCCGCCGCCGCCGCCGCCCGCCGCCCGCCGCTGCCTGTGCCAGCGCGAAGGCAAGGAGCGCGCCGAGCGCTGCGAACCCGGCCGCCGCGCCTGCCAGACCCTCGAAGCAGCTGCACTGCTGAGTAGCCGCCGCCGCCGCCGAAGGTGCGCGGCGCCCTCTCCGCCTGCTGCACCTCCTGGCGCGCGTGCCAGGCGCACACGGCCTCGACGGCGGCGGCGGCCCGGCGCGGCCCGGCCCGATCCACGGCGGAGCCGGGCAGCGAGCGGCCGCCGCCCTGTGCCTGCAGCAGCAGGAAGAGGCCGATGGCGGCCAGTGCCGCGCCGCCGGCCAGCAGCGCCAGCAGGTCGTACTGCGAGCAGTCGCAGGCGCTGTAGCTCTGGTGATGGTAGCCGGCGGCGGAGGCGAGGTCGGCGCCGTACTCAGCGCCGGAGAAGCGCGGGGAGGCGGACAGAAGGCCGGCAGAGGACATGGTGACGAAGCTGGGTCAGGAGCACCGGCCGATGCCGACGACAGCGACGACGCTGGCGTCACAGCTGGTCCAGCTGACCGTTGTGCCGGTGTTGACGCCGGTGGCGATGCTGACGATTCTGCAGGCAGTGAGCTCCGGAGTCTGGACGCGCAGACGCCGTGCGCCAGAAGCGTCACAGCCCACCCGGACGCAGCGTGGCCGGACCTCTGGTCGCTGTCCCCGCGAGCGCGAGTCCGCCGTGGTCGAGCCGCCGCTCTGTCCGTGTACGGCCACACCTCCAGCCGGTCTGAGTCGGTGATACGGCGGCGGCCCACGTCATCGCGTCCGGCCGTGACCGCCCCGTGCCGCCCGACAAGCGCTCGTGGCGCGGGCGGCGGCCGCGTGTCACGCGTGTCACGTGTCGGAGAGGCGCCGCCGGTCAGCCTGGCCGCCGGACGGCGCACGCACGAGCGCGCGTCGTGCCGGTGCCGGTCCCGGCGGCAGCGGTCGGCTCCGTGCGCCGCGGCTCCTCACGTGAGCGCCGTGGCTTACTGTCAGGCCACTGCCGTGACCCGCCTCTGTCACGATGTGAGGCCGGAGGGTCAGGTGGGGTCCTGGCGTAACGGTGAACTCGTCGAACGGATACCGAGGGATGTGTGTACCACACGAGACCCTCTTCTTCAGACTGCGTGTACCACGCTGCTAGGACGGAATCGGGAGTGTCCATGGCTTGAAGCATCAAGCGGTCGTTAGAGACGTCTGGTTAGCGGGAGTATGGTTGTGTTCCGACGCAAGGTGCGCATCACACGTGTGTCAGGATTTTCACTCTGACAGACATTGATTTATTTTGCCTGTCATTTGAAAAATGTCCCGCTGACTCAGCTGGTGGGGGTGCCTGCCTTCCGTTCCACCCACGCGAGGTGGGGTGGGTTCAAGCTGCTTTATTCGCTCGCTATTTGGCCTTGACTGTATGGCCTGCGGCGGCTGGCACGGCTGCGCTGAAGGCTGGATGACGTCAGAGGACGGATCGGGCCGGGCCGAGCGTCGCGACACGTTTGACTAGCCACCAAGCTCTGTCGTTGACCTGAAGATGCGCGATCAGATGGCAGGGGCTTAGGGCTTGCACTGAACGAGCTGCTTAACGTAACCTCAGATTCCAGACATCCATCCGTTCAAAAGGTTCGGTTTGCATCTGTGAGAAAACGAAGCAAAAAATGATTGAGCATCTAATAACTCCGTTCTTCTGCCGTGGCACTGTCGTTTGGCGCACGCACCCGCTAGATTTGCACACGCCGACGTATCTGAACCTGCTGTTCTCCAGCGCGCTACCTGAGGCCTGGGAGGCTAGGATGGCATGGGTTGCACGGCCTTGAGAGCGGTCAGGCGCTGGCGGCGTCACTGCCTGGTGAGGCCGGGAACACTCAACAGTGGCAGATTGTCGCCATTCTCAGGATAATTTCAAGGCATGCTCTGTAACTCATCCCGCCAGCTGGAGTCTGTTCCGGGACAGCGCAAATTGCTTCAGACATCGTGGCAGAAGGCCTGTCAGCAATGGGGAGCTGTCGCGGAAACGATGTGGTTAGCGTAGGGGAAAATCAGGCGATTGATCAATTTTAACGAATTAAACGTAGGCATCGTGCCCGTTGCCTTCCACGTTTGGCCGCTCATGGCTCTAGATATGCTGGAAAATCTGGTCCTGAAAAAACTGGAGTAGCGTAAGTAAACCTTCCCCCCCCCCCCGCTCCCCCCGAGGACAAAGAAGTGACGATTATCAAGTGGATGATCACTGGCCGTGAAAACTGACGCGTCAGCGATGTCGACGTGCTCCTCAGCCCTGATAAGATCGTTGAAGAAATGATAGCTAAGACAAAATGTCTTTAAATTTGTCCCCGTGTGACGTGACGGTACACGTGAGCGCTCTCGTTGTTTAGTAAGGTGGTGGAGAGCTCGTGTATCCGCGGCACTGGACTATGCTGGCCCGGTCTACGACAGTGCCTTGGCGTCCTCGAAAGAGGCTTTCGATGCTGTTCACCTTGGAGAAGTTGCCCAGCGTTCGATAACCTAGCTCCGTGGCGATAAATCATTCCGCAACTTGAATTAGGCCTTCGTTAAACTAAACAAGTAGCATTCCTGTGCCGGAGATTGTCAGCGCGGCAGAAGAGCGGGTCTTGCCTTACCACAGATCAGTGAAGATCTTTGGTGACGGTTCGAAAGGTCCCGCCGGCACTGGCTGTGCGTTCGCTTGCGGAGACGTGGAGCAAGGTTTCTGTTGACTAGGGCACCTAAAAGCATTCTTCACTGATGTTTTCGCGATGTTAACGGCTTGGCAGAATATCGAATGCCGCACGGAGCGTGACTGTCCGGGTTTTAGCTCACTCGCTCAGTACTATTTTGTCACGGGACCCAATATCAGCAAGTCGTGACTGTTGTGAGCACGCCCAGCCGGCCCGGCGGCACAGCATGCCGCCCCTGCCGTGTCGCGGCGCGGCCTCGGTCGCACGGTGGAATGCGGCCGGTGGGACCTACCGTCGCGGGCGCTGAACGCCGTCCCGTTGCGGACCGTACGGAGCGCGCGATAGGTGCGTGTATGCAAGCTGACTTATGAGTGGTAGTTCACCGGAACTAAATGTTGTGTCGTGCCTGCTTGAGATAGCAGGGGCAGGACGCCACTGGACTCGGTCCAATACAGGTAGCCGCGTCGCCGCACGTCTCTCTCTGACAGAGCTGAGCCGAACCGCTGGACGAAGACATCACAAAGACTTCTCATACCCGGTACAATCAGTTTAGGAAGAACTTTGTCGTTTACACAACCGAAACATTTAAAATGTTTTCAAATGGATCCTTAGCCAGGTCGGAGCTTTGGGCAATGAGGGAGCGGGCGCTGCAGCGGGAGCAGCAGCGTGTGGAGAGCGGCCCCCTCCCGTCAGTCTGCCGGCGGCGGCCCGAGGACAGCAGTTACGAGATATATTCATGATAAGTGGCAAAATGATTCCGATGTAAAAGGTCGCCCATTCAAGACAAAACGAAAAACGGTGTGAGATCGGGGAGGGGCCCGACCGCCGTTACCGGTCGGTGTGTGTATGGGGGGGGGGGGGGGGGCAAGGGGAAGCGGCCTTCCGCCGTAGCGTCACGGCTCGCTGGGGTCGTGAGCCGACTGACCGCCTTCACGCCGCCGTGACCGGCCGTGACCGCCCGTGACCGGGCGTGACCACTCGTGACCGCCCGTGACCGCCCGTGACCGCCCGTGACCGGCCGGGCAGAGGAGCTGCGCACGCTGCCGCCCTCTCCGGCAGACTTAGTGTGTGTGGTCGGCAGACAGCCGACGTCGGCCTTTGCGGCTTCCAGCAGTGTGGTGCGCCAGGCGAAAAGGACCTGCTGTGTGAAAACGTGCTGCATTACCGCCTGAAATAGTTTCGGACTTGGAGACCAGTGTTTGTTGGAGACAAAAGCAGTTTTTCGTTTCCGAGATGTTTGGCTTTCGTGAACAGAGCTACCTTAGTTGCGCGGAGCAGTCTACATCCGGCATTCCGAATAAAGGAATTGGTTTTGGAATGTGTAAATAAGGGGAATCCGCTTTTGGTTTCAAGTGCAACTTTGTCGAGAAATTTGATGGCATCATTGAATTGTGCTCGAATGGAATCTTTGTCTAGTGTGTTGCGGTATGTTGAAGCCAGCTTTTAACGGTAGCAAAGACGCGACCGAAAATTAATTATGATACGAAAATAAGCATTTAGTAGTATTGCGTTTGTCAATGTGAAAATAATTACAGCTTAAATTAGTCATACTTTGGTGAGTTGCTTGGTTTCTTTGGTAATGAGTAAGGCTAAATTAGGTTTCAAGTCGCCAGGATTTTGAGGGGAAGCGTGCCAAACCTGTATGATGCACGGACAGCTTTGCTTCAAGACCCCCACCGCACCGAGACCCTCGTAATGCTCCAATTTCTGCGTCACTCCGAACCCTTTATATTTAACAGTTATTTACGGCATACTTGCACCAAGTATGCCGGAAATGCCAAGCTTGCACCAAGTATGCCGTTAAGTTTGGTGTGGCCAAGTTGTGAAATAGGTTTGTGCCTTTAAGGACAGCAAATTTCATTCCACTGGTATGCTCCATAATCCATTGGTGTGGATTGAGTGACCGTGAGTACGCTGTATGATTATGTTCGACCGCATCTGGCGTCAGGTAGCAAATGTGATGTGTGACGGGATTTTTCGACAATCGCCGTCTCGTTCGCAGAAAAGCCTGGTCGGCCCTGTCATCCCGTCGCACGGCTTCTCCAGCTTCAAGTTCATTCCGGGCACGGACGACCGCTGGCTCGTGGCGCTGAAGTCGGAGGAGGACAGCGTCGCCAACCGGACAAACTCGTACATTACAGTTTTCTCCGTTGACGGAGAGGTGGCGCTACCGGAGACGCCGCTCGACGGACACATGAAGTTCGAGGGCATCGAATTTGTTTGACCCCGGAGTGCAGCGTCGTAAACTATTTAAATCGCTTGCTTCGGGTGTCACACACGCTAGGCGACACTCCAGTGCACCAGTGCACTTCCAGTGTGCGGTCGCTATTGGGTGTCTCGCTGTGCCAGTCCAAGGTGCAAGGCACGTCGCGGTGCGCCTCTCCCCGGGAGGCAGGCCGTGAACGCAGCGGCCTTTGGTATGCTTCAGTGTGATGCGTGCTTCGCGGGAGGCGAGCCACTCTGGTGCAGCTCCAGCGCGACGGTGCCTGGTGGACCGAGTGAGGGTAGCGGCAGGCGGAAGGGACCCGCCGCGTACCGCTGGGGGTTTTGTGACCAGGAGGGGGGGGGGGGGGGGGGGGCGAGGGCGGGGGCGGGGGCGGGGGAGTCGGCGGTGAGGTGTTCACAAGGCTCACTATGGCGGAATGATGTGGTGTCGCGTGCCCATGTGCTCTGGGCAACACGTCCGTCTGGGACGGCAGTGCGAGGTCAGTGTGTCACATCTGCTGCGTGGCATCGCTGTGCTCACCCCATGCACCAAGCTGGAGTAAGTGGTGGAGCTGCATTTATACTTATCATTCTAAGCACTTGTCTCAAGATATGCGGCTGTGAAAATTATTTTGGTTCTAACAGCTAAGCATTTGTTCGGGTAACAACTAGCACGTAATTGTCTGCTCATTTGAGTAATTTCCTATATTATGCTAGGCAAGTAGACCAAGCATGATCAACTCGCTACATGCAATTCAAACTTTATCCATTTATTTTACATGCGCATCTACTATGGTCAGTTCGCATACATCGCCTGCTCTTGTTGGCTGTTTGCATCGCCCGCGGGCTGTGGATTTGCCAGTTCATATCGTCGCGTGCCCCTGATAGCTCTTGCGGCCTGCACTCAAATGGTGATGTCACTCGAGTTTATCGCGCTCTGTGATTGGCCGCATAGGCTCGCGATCAGCCGTTGATTGGTGGAGCGGCAGTGCGCTGGCGTCATGTCCGCTTTGAACTGGTCTGGACCACAATGTGTATATGTGTGTATTTCATCAGATTTGTGTGAGTGCGGTTTCGCGGAAATTTTCGTCAGAGGGATTGAGACGCGTGAAAGATTGGTAAAAGAATATGTGGAACGATGCAAACATGACAACCCTGCTCAAACCTGACGCGTACGCGCGCACGCACGCACGCACGCACGCACGCACGCACGCACGCACGCTACGCACGCACGCACGCACGTCTCTGCCTGACCTATGTATTGTCTGGCCTTCACGGCCAGACCACAAGTGAGCCGGCATTCGTTGACAGTGACAGTGTTATGTTGCTAGGAAAAAGAGAACATTTTAAGTACACAGGCGGTCAGTTTTCACACCTGTGGTTACACAATGGTGTAGGCTGACGTTACACCATTCAGAGGAAACTCGGCTCATCGTGAGGTCTATTTATAAATAGCCGCTGCCGTCCGAAATGCGTGCTGGTTGCAGCCGCTGGCAGTGAGTTTTCTCAGGGTTTAGTCAGAGGAGTGTTTCCACAAGCGCCGTAGGCGACATGTGAAACTCCTGAGCAGTGCGTAGCCATCGAAGAGTGTAACACTAATGATACACCTGAAGGACCTCTGGCTGGTTGGATGCGAGCGACCGGCGTATGTTGAGGTCTGGCTCTGTCGCTAATAAGAAATCGACGTGGAGGTTGGTTCTGAAGTGGCACTGATCTGCACAGGCCGCCGGCCGCAGTGTAAACTGTGCGGGAAGTGTAAACTGTGGCGGCAGTGTAAACTGTGCGGGAAGTGTAAACTGTGGCGGCGGTGAAAACTGTGCGGGAAGTGTAAACTGTGGCGGCAGTGTAAACTGTGCGGGAAGGGCAGCTGCACCGGCCTGGGCTAACAACCGTGCATGATACACATGGATAACAGAGGGCGGGACGGACAGCAAGCGATGTGCATGCGGGGCTCATGGCCCCCACCAGCTGGGCTCATCACTCCAACCAGCGAGATGGTCGGCGCCGGATAATGATAATAGATCACAGTCAGTTATAACCACGAGCGAAGTCCTGATGCTTCGGTGTTACGAATACACCTATTCAGATTTATTTTTTATTAAGATATAAATGAAACGGCAACGTTGGTAAAATATGAGTATTTCAGTTGCATCACCGTACTCGCATTGTGGAAACACAGGGCAATAACCTGCGAAGTGGAGGGAATGTAAAATATCCGACACAGAGCGCTGCAAAGACCCAGCCATTGTAAGCCTCATCATTAGCTACACGGAAATCCACCGTCACTCATCAGCGACGAGGAGGACCCGTTAACACACACCGTCACGCGTTAATCGAGACCGCTGCTTCCCGTTGGTTACGCCGCGAGCGAGTGTAGAAACAAACATGTACAGGATGAAGACAGCACACAGATCACCGCATCGACTGGGGCGGGCAGTGGCAGCAACCCTTCCAGAGACGTGCAGAGTACTGGCCAACGTTTCGAACCCGAAGGCACAATTCAGGCTACCACAAGAGAACTTCCTGAGGAGTCCAATGGAATGCTTAGATCTCGGCGCCTTCTGGAGCTACTAGGACGGAGGCGTGTTGTACATGGGCGTCGCGCGCCTAGACTTCTGCAGCCACACACTCGCGGTACAGCGAGTTCATCTCACTGCTGGCGGCTAATGTAAGGCATCACGTTGAAAAAGCGTCGCATGGCTGGGTCCGATTGCGATCTCTGCTATGGGATCGTTACTTATCACCTCGGGACGCAAATGGAGGCTTAGATTTGCTGGGCTCAGTCAAATCCTCTCACATACGAATTCAGACTCCTTCCAGTCAGTCTCATGCACGGGCATTGCATATAAATATGCAGGAATGTAAAAACAGCCAATCACAATGGACCTGGCCATCAACGCGAAACAAGTTCAAGTGTTCCAGGTACTTCCGCACGGGGCAACAAAGTCATCAAATACCCCCGACTCTCTGTCTTGCCGCAGCTGCTGACTGGTGTCCTGGGAGTGCCACGCGGCTGCCGCCTCCCGGCCGACGGCGGAGGGGGGGGGGGGGGAGCTTCGCTGACCCAGCGCTGTTTCCGGCACGCCGGGGCTGCACGGAGTCCCCCCCCCCCGCGCGGTGCAAGCCCCCAGACGGCACGGATCAGGAGCCGGTGGCACCAGCGCCGCCGCCGGCTCTAGAAGTAGCTGAAGAGTGCCGACTGCGCCTCGTACAGCATGCCCTGCGGCAGCACGGGAGAGTCGTGCAGCAGGTCGGCCGACACTGGCGCCATCTCTGGCAGCGGCAGCACACCGCCGCCGCCGAGCGCAGCCGTCGCGGCGCTGGGGTCGACGAACGCGGCGCCCGCCGGGGGCCGGTCCGCCTGTGGCCCCTTCCAGACGTCGTCCCAGCCGGCGGCGCAGACGGGCTGGCACTGGCCCGGTGCCGGCTGCACAGCGGGCTCCGCCGGGGCCACCGGCGCCGGCGCGGCCGCGGGGCTCTTCTGCGCCACCGCCGCCGCCGCGTAGCTGAGGTTGGCGGCGCCGAGCCGGCGGGTCTCAGCCGTGTGCTTGTTGAGGTAGTGGCGCTTCAGCTTCTGCTTGTCCTTGTACGGCGTGGCGCAGAACTGACAGCGGAACGGCGCCTCGCCCGTGTGCACGCGCAGGTGGCGCAGCCACACAGAGCGCGTGATGAACTGGCGGCCGCACACCTGTCAGAAAAGGGTGCAACGAGCCGTTAGTGACCCGCACGAGCAACTGCTTCGTTTGCTCGCTACTGCTGGACTGCATATTGCAGTCAGTTGTTACGGCAACTCGCTCTGGCATGTGGTAGAGTCAGCCAAATGGCCTTGCACAGTGTATGCCTGCCTGAGCGATACAGACGACCTGTTTGGTAAAAAAGAAAGCAAGGGTTGGCACATGGTCGTCACCGTACGCACGTAGCCCCATCAGCTTCAGACAAACCCTAGCAACACCACCAGTTATCTACTAGTCACACTGCTAGCATCCTAATTCCTTCATCTCGAGATACAGGGGCACCATCAAAGTGGCCCACGAGCCGGCGGGCTTCTAGAGATGGCGCCACCAGTCGATGAGGGCAGGGACTGGATGACGGGATAGCGGCCCACCATTGGCCCATGCTTACATGAGACGCCACAGGCGTGACGTCACATATCAACATCACTGCGAGAGAAGCGCCCCGCCTTCGTGGCGTCGCCGCCGCGGCCGGACCCGCCCCGCCGGCGCCCGCGTACCGCCCAGCTCCGCACCCCAGACGCGGCGCGCGGCCGGCCAGCTCACCTCGCACTGGAAGGGCCGCTCGCCGCTGTGCTGGCGGCGCGTGTGGAAGCGCAGCGCCGTGCTCGAGGCGTACGTCACGCCGCACTCCTCGCACATGTACGCGCGCGCCGCCTGGTGGCTGCGCACGTGCCGGCGCAGGCTGCGCGGGCACGCGAACGCCTTGTCGCAGTGCGGGCAGGCGGCGGGCGGCAGCGCCGGGTGCGCCGCCCTCTGGTGGCGCAGCGCGCCGGCCCGGCTGAAGAAGCCGGCCCCGCACGTGGGGCACAGGTAGGGGCGGGTGTCCGTGTGCCGGTGCCGGTGGCGCGCCAGCTCGTGGGGGAAGAAGAAGCTCTGCGCGCACAGCTCACAGCGGTGGCGGCGGTCGCCGGCGTGGCGGCGGCGGTGCGTGGCCAGGTCGCTCGACTTGGCGAAGGCGCGCGAGCACAGCGGGCAGGTGAACGGCCGCTCGCCTGAGTGCTGCCGCTGGTGGACGCGCAGGTAGCCGGCGCTCACCGTCTTGCCGCAGACGGGGCAGGGCAGGCGGCGCGGCCGCGGCGAGGTCGCGGCCTCAGCGGCCCGCACCGGTTCCGGCTCCGGTTCCGGTTCTGGCTCTGGCTCTGGCTCTGACTCCAGCTCCGGCTCATGCTCCGGCTCATGCTCATGCTCATCCTCCGGCTCCAATTCCGCCTCCGGCCGCGGTTCATGCTCCGGCTCCAGCTCCGGCTCTGGCTCCGGGTCATGCTCCAGCTCTGCCTCCTGCTTGGACGTCAGCAGCAGCGGCGGCGGCGGCGGCTCGGAGCCCGAAGGAGGGGTGCCGGCGGCGGGCTCCGCCGGCTGGTCGCCGAGGCGCTGGCTGGACGCCGCGACGGCCGCTGGCTCCTGGGCGAGGAGCGACGCCGGCCTGCGCACAGACAGGGCACCCTTACTGCATGGGAAAAAGATCAGGGCATTGCAAAACCCAGAAGGCACCGGGCAGCAGCGAGGAAGACACAGTTCAGATGGGCTGGTGAAAAACGAAAGCCAGTGTGTTTCTACACGACACAAACATAAAACATGCTTGAGTTGTTTAAATGTTTAAAAACCTCAGATGGCAGTCAACAACCATCCACTAGCATTACGCCTATCACCACCATGCAGCGCCCAGCATTGTCTGACCTGTAAACCCTAAGCACGGCTCTCTTGAGCTGTTCGAGCCGCGCCTGCAGCACCGACGCCTCGGTCAGCAGCTGGCCGCAGGGCCGACAGAGGAGGCCGACCGGCGCACAGGCCGACGGCGCCGGCTCCAGCAGTGAGGTCAGCACATGCAGCAGCGCACTCTGAGTGAGGCAGAGACCGCATAAGCACAGTCAGAAGAGGGTAGGGGGTGGGGGGCATGGCTCAGAAGCACATCCTGGACAGGGTAGACAGCTGATGGGGAGTCACCAGTGGGGGAGGGGGGGGGGGGCATCTTGCAACAGGACCCAACAGAAAAACACTGCAACAGACAGACATGGTAAACATGGCTCTGGCAGGAAACACTTGGTGGGAGAAGGGCACAGTGATACCTGCTATGCATGAGAATAATACCAAAATTGTTTTGAATCAACTTGGTATCTTTGGTGCCTAGAAAATATAAGTTGAGTTTGCACCAGACAAAATCTTTCCTCAAATCCACCCATGCCTGTATGTGGTTTCACAATCAATGCAATGTAATTAATTAACTTACATTTTCTGCAGCCCCAGGGCTGTTTACTGCTGTTCCACAGACAGCACACGGTTCTGGGGAATTCATATGTGCACTGGTGCTGCTTTCCTGTGAAATCATGAGAATGTCAGTCAGAGAATCATTGTACTGTATCACAGAAAATAAAATGATTATCATACTATCATGATCACAGTATTGGTCAGCTCCTCCAGGAGACATTTTTGCTTGCACCATCAGAAAAAAGTTGTCGTTCAGAGCCATTGCCAAAATTTCACATGCTGAGGCCTGTCAGCAAGTAGCCTGGCTGACTTGCAAGGACCTGGGTTGGGACGTGTTCTAGAAAATCAGCTTGAATTCCCTCTGGTGTGTCAAACCAAGTCCACAGACATGGTTTGGTAGAATCTGGTCCATTGCCTTTGAAACCATTCATGCCATGACATTGAAGAGGTACTGTAAGTCCACAGTATACTGCACCATATGAAGATAGCTACATCACATGACGACACACATCGCATACAACACATTATATAGACAACTACATCATACACTGACAAAGATCACATACAAATTGCACCACACACTGGCAGCCACAGATCATTGGGTGTGACATGTGACATCACAAAAACATGAAGACTTAAACAGATCAGAACTAGAAAGATCAAACTTTGTGAACATGGACCCAGCATGACTATCTTGAGAACCAAAGCTTTATTACATCAAATTAGAGCTTGTCAAGCTGCACCAGTATAAATTAGGGTTACCTAAAATACATGAAACCAAAACATTTACACGTAGCAACATACCTTTAATCATGCACTCATCTAACATATTTGACACAGCTGACCTTGGATGACCTGACTTATCAGCACTCTCTGTAATCAGTAATTGTTTACAATGGTACCTGATGCTGCAACATTTAGGTGTTCATCTTCTGACATTTTTCAGAGATCAGGTACCATACATAACCACAAGCAGGAATATTTTGGGAACATCTTGTCATCTTACCTTCAAGATGTATTATGATGACGGCGGCACTCCCCGCCCGCCGTCGGTCCGCAGCCTCCGCGGCGAGTCAACCAGCGATTGCCTTTTCAAGGTGGAGTTTTTGCGTCCTGTTCGTCGATTGGTTGACATAGTGGCTAAATATGACGTCCCAGTATAAATTTGATCGGAAATGGTGCAGTGTGCCCGAGCAAGCCAACAGATGGTCCCCGACAGGAGCGTAGGGCTCTCCATTCAAATAAAAGGACTCAAAATCCAGTGTGGGGGGCTCCCGAAATATCGTGTGCTCAACATACAGATGGGGCCCGACAAAAGCTAAGGACTCTCCATTCAAATAATAAATCCCCACGACGCTGTGTGGAGGGACCCCAAATAGCTAGACGCATTCGAGCAGGTTGACAGAAAGGACCCCTGACAAGAGTGTGGGACTCTCCATTCCCAGTGAAAGTACCCAAGACCTAATTTAACGGGCCCCGAACAACAGAGGATGCCCAAATGGGTTAACAGATGGGCCCCGGCAGGAGCAGTAGGGCCTTAGGCAACTGGAAGTGAATTGGAAGGGCCCCAAATCACTGAAGAGGGCCATGAGCATATCGTGTGTCGTTAGGTTTATCTAGACCAACGTGAAGGGCCCCTGAGCAACCGAGAATACCCCGGCAGGTTAACACAAGGGGCCCCGACTAGAGCGTATGTAGGGTCTTTCGGGCGTATGGAAAGAATCTGTGGAAGGCCACTGATTGACGAGAGTGCCCCGGCACGCTAGCAGGGGTCCCCAGCATTGGCGCAAGGCCCTTCAAGCGTAAAGAAATCAAGGACAGCGTAGGAGGCTCCTTAAGGATTGGACTCACCCTGCAAGTGGACACAATAAGGCCCCCGGAAACAGCGCAAGGCCTTTTTGACAGCGTGATGGGCCTTAAACTTCCCAAACATCACCCTCTCAGCCACTGAAGAATAACTTGTGTCTTCTTGTGGGCCCCTCACTTTTGCTCGCGGCTGTTCTTGGTCGCCTGGAAGCCCAAAGACATCCAATTTTGTTGCGTTTTGCGTAGAAGCTGCGTCTGTTCGGCCGGCTATGGCTCCCCCGTGCCCAGGGGAGGGGGGGGGGGGAGCATGGCCCTTGCCCCTCCTTTTGAATGTGCCCCTGACGTGCTACCTTATGGAATTATCACACGCGCTATTATCCATGTAAACAACTATCGACAATCAAAGATTCAGAATAAGCGTCTTTTGATAAATACTGGTGACTTCCTGATGCCGCAAATGGCCTGGCATCCCTAAAAAGAGACTTCCCATGCCAGACAAGGGCTTTCTAATGCATAGAGAAACCTTTTGGTTCAGAACAGGATCCTTCCGCTTCACAAAAGGAGTCACCAAACACAGCAAAGGATCTCATTATCCTAATGCTGGGGATTCTGAACCGAAAATATGCGGTTATCTGATACATGGACCCATAACCAGGCGGGTACACTGGGTGCCCGTGCATCCCCTGGGGTGTGGGGTCACGCGACCTTATTCTGTGCGGTCTCTGTACGTACGGCATTACACAGGGGCTTCACGAGGATTGGATGTCACCCTTCCCCGTGTTGACGTCTGTAACGATCGTAACGGAAAAATGCGGAAGTCAACGCTTGACTCACGCTTAGCTTGTGACTAATTGCAAACCCTGTATCATTTGTCGCACTTGGATGTTGAGGGATCGCCTGAGTGTTTTTGTGCTGACAGAGGTTTTCATTCCAACACAAAATATTTTCAAATTTCCCTGGGGATCAGGCGATATTGGTGCAGTTGTATCGCAAGTAGCAGCGATAAAATGTTCCGCGCTTTGCACACATGTTAGGATAATGATCGACATTTACATCAACTTACGATGTCTGGGGATGTTCGGTAATGCTGTACAACGAAAGTCATGGGAACGAAGCCGGCTTCAGTTTCGGCTATGCCAAGCCGCAATTTTCACTGAAAGGCTTCGGGTTTGGTTTCTACTTGCACCTTGCTTTACGACTAGCTTTGGCTTAGTGTCATTTTTAACACCCGGCTTCCACTTCAGCTTCGAACAATGTTTGAATGATGGGCATGGCTTAAAACCCAACCTCCCCTGCCTGCGCCCCAGCTAACGTCGGGCCCCGCACGATTTTAACCTGCTGACTTCAGCTTCGTTATGTTCAATTTTTCACTGCAAGTGCGACTTTACCTCACACAATAAACATACGTACTCGTGCCGCCAATCCAATGCTCTTACCATACAACTTTCCAGGGCCGTAACACATGATGTCCGGACAAAAAAGGCGTTTTCCGCAGTTTTTCGAACGCCTTTTTGTCGACCCCTATATGGCGACTTCTATGTTAGTAAAATGCAAAAAGTCGACGTGCCAAAAAGTAGAATCGGCTAAACGGCGAACTGTAAGATGGAGACATTGAAGAATGACGCCAGGCCAAAATGACGAACTGCGTAATGGCGAATTGCAAAGTGGAGATACACCAAAAACATTGATGTGCTTAAATGGCGAGCGGCCAAATGATGAATTGCGAAATGACGACGTGTAAAAAGCCTGGGTGTCAAAGTGGAGAACGGCTAAATAGCGAACTGCTCAATAGTCATGCTTAGATAAGCAATGATGCCAAAATGGCAGGATGCTAAACGCCGACATGAAAACGACTAGCTCAAGTGAAGGGCGCAAGCACTGCGCGTTTCATGTCAACATGGAATACAGAGGTCCTATGACCGCTGCATCCAGTATCACTCTCCTTACCGACGACAAAAGGCGCCCATTCCTTTCGTGCTGCAGGGACGTAATAAAAAGATAGATAAAAAAGATAGATACAAAAGATAGATAAAAAGATACTTGAAAATGGCAGGCGTAAAATGGATTAATGGCAATATGACCTCGCTCCGGCTAGCCGTTTTTCACAACGTAGACTGAAGGGGGGGGGGGGGTCGATCCGAACCCCCTTGCTGTTTTCACACTAAGAGAGATGGAGCTAAACAGAAACATACGTGGACTGGTATCAGCGATATCTTACGGTTGTTTATCAGTCGCATAATACTAGGTGATACTAGGTGGAAAATTGGCTCCATTTATTGTTCAAACATCACATTTTTCCGAAAATGAAACTTTTAGCCTTGTATGCTCAAATGCACGGATCTATGCCTCTTAGCGACTCTGCACCTTAAAACATTTATTTCTAGTTCACTTTTGACTACCATGGTGTATCACTTTGTGTGTTTTGAACATGCAGCTATGCTGTAGTGCTCTGTTAACGTAACAATGTCGGTCCGCCGCGCGTGTTCCGCGGCACCGTCAGTTGCCGCCCACCGCCCGCGCCGGCCGTAGATCGCCGTGCAGTGTTCCTCAAAAACCGCTGCTGCTCCAAAAGCAGAAAAGCTAGTGACAAGTTTTAAGCTTCAAAACACGTGTAATAAACGCTTTCTGGGTTACTGAAGATTTAGGCGCGATTACACGACATACCGGATAGCTATCTCCCCCCCAAAAACCTTAGGAAGTCGCACCAATCCCTCCCCGTATCAGGCGGAGGGTTAATACGCGTGGAAAAATTCGCGCGTTTCGTAGCACTTAAGTCACAGTAGTTAAAACGTGAACTGTTACAAGTCTGGCGATTTCGTCGGTGCGAGAAACCGCGTTCAAGAAATTTCAATTTGCTGTACAGCTGTGAGTTTTTGCCTGTACCCCGCACAGTGCATATAAGCGTGCAGAGTTGTGGCTGCGCATTTGGCAGCCTAATGCAGCTGAAACACGAGCATGTATGGCCGTACACCAGATTTTTGGTACTGCCACACATATCCGTTCATGTGTTAAGGTGCTTATGGGCTATTGAGCCCAGCACATTAATGTGTCAGTTGCCTCGCGTACCGTACGCTACGCGTAGGGTACGCCAATCAATCAGTCGTCAATCGGCCAATCGCCAATCAATCAGCGGCCAATCGCGCACGGTACGCTAATCAATCAGTGGCCAATCGGCTGGCAAAAATGGCGGTCAGTGACTCGCCAGTTATCTCGCATATCGTATGATACAAACAGAGCAATTTAAGCAGGGGTCGCCAAGTTTGAGACGCAGTAAAATGCAATGAACGTATCTCGAGACCGCTAGGAAAATATTGTGAAGACCAGATTTTTGGGCTTGCCGAATGCCACTGAACGTCTTAAAAATTCGCCGCTACTAAAAACATACATTTTAGGCGCTCCACCCGTGTGAAAACACGCTCCGTAGATGCCCCAAAGGCTGACGAAAATTTAGGTGCGATTGCACGGCATACCGGGAAGATACCCTGAAGAAACCGTCGGGGACACATCGCCCTTGCCCCTCTATCAGGGCGGGGGCTAGGCTGGGGTTTTAGGGTAACTGCCACCACACCAAATCGCATGGTATATTAGCAAAGCATCAGCAAGCTGCATACATATGATCCCTTGCTGACTTGGTTCCAGAATGCTAATATTGGCGAGTGGCACAAATTTTGCTGGCTTTTTTGTGTTAAAGAGCCTCCGTCGGACTGCGAGAGCATTACCAACCCAAAGCGTCAGAGGGGAACGAAAAAGAGACGTGTGACAGGGCTGAGAGTCGCATTCCACTTCTCATGCAGTCTCACACGGCGTTCGCGACAGGGCTGAGAGTCGCATTCCACTTCTCATGCAGTCTCACACGGCGTTCGTGACAGGGCTGAGAGTCGCATTCCACTTCTCATGCAGTCTCACACGGCGTTCGTGACAGGGCTGAGAGTCGCATTCCACTTCTCATGCAGTCTCACACGGCGTTCGTGGCAGGGCTGAGAGTCGCATTCCACTTCTCATGCAGTCTCACACGGCGTTCGTGGCAGGGCTGAGAGTGCATTCCACTTCTCATGCAGTCTCACACGGCGTTCGTGGCAGGGCTGAGAGTCGCATTCCACTTCTCATGCAGTCTCACACGGCGTTCGTGGCAGGGCTGAGAGTCGCATTCCACTTCTCATGCAGTCTCACACGGCGTTCGTGGCAGGGCTGAGAGTTGCATTCCACGTCTCATGCAGTCTCACACGGCGTTCGTGGCAGGGCTGAGAGTTGCATTCCAGGTCTCATGCAGTCTCACACGGCGTTCGTGGTAGGCGAGGCAACCATCGGTGCGACCGGCCCCCGAAATACCCTCACACTAATAGCTGAGCGAGTGTCGACGCCTCGGGCAGGTTGGGGCCATAACCCGGGGCCCGTCTTAGTATGCATCGGTTCTGGCGTGGGATTTTTGTGTGATATGAAGAGGGGGGAGGGTGGGGGGGGGGGGAAGGGCTTCCGTCTCAAGAGGGGGGATATCAAGGCGGGGGGAGGGGCTTCCGTCTCACAGAAGTCAGTCCAAGTGGTCACAGCTCAGTAATGCTATAGTACGGCTATGACATATAAGCTACCCAAGTGCTACACAAGTTGTTAGGTGCATTGACAAGGAACATTAGTCATAAAGATCGGGCAGAAATATTAGCCTTATTCCTAGTAGAGTAACCAGAAGAAAGGAGAGATATATATCGATACTCCGGCCACATGGCACCCACAAGTTGTACTTCAATTCGCCGCGAGATGACAGTGGCGGTGCAGGAGTTGTTCGCTGAGACAAATATCGTCACTTGCTTGTGTTTTGGCTTTTCTCGTGGAGTTTTTTCACCTTTATCGATGAGTTTAAAGGGAGTGTCCCGCCTTTGAGGCATATTTAAAAAACGTGCTCTAGCAAAACTTTACAACCAGCTAAGTCAAAAAATAGCACAGGTCTGTGCCAGTGCAGGATCGTCTAGGAATACTACGGATATCAAGTTCGATTATTTTCCACGAGCTCGTTCAAGGCTCTCGTCGACCCACTCGGCGGCTATGCACCCGTCTGGCAGAACCTCAACAAGTGGTTTACTCCCTTGGCGGCTCTCAATCAAGGAGTCCTTTTTCGCATCGTTGTTCGCGCCGCCTTTGTGTTTGCACTAGCTCCAAACACACCTTTTCGCTTAATTTTTGTTGTTTTCTTCTCGCCCTCCCAGTATGGGGAAGCAAAGCAGGCGCAAGAAGGACGACACTGACACGGACTCGAACTCGGCCTCTGACATTGATAATTCCCTGGATATAGACAGCGGAAGTGCCGCTAGCCACGCTTTGGCTGCTACTTCGCCTGATGACCTTCGCGCGCCCTAGGCCCACTCCATAGGTCCATGCACTTCCGCCGCGGTGTCTGAACAGGACCCGTCTCCACCCAACGCCCCTGGTTCCGACCCTCGCTTATCGTCGACCACCCCGGTGCCTGCTCGCTCTGATGCTGACCCTCGCTCGACAGTGACCAGTGGTCGCCTGCTCTCTGAACCAATTCTGGATCCTCTCGGCTCTTACGTTGTTGTTCAGCCTTGTGATGACAACGTGTCATTCCGGAAGATCAACGTTTTCTGGCCATCAAAATAAATCAAGGCTATCTGCGGTCCATGCGGCTCAAAATTGAAGCACCGGCAAACGGATCACTCATCATTAAGACAACCATTCGCGCTCAAACCAATGCCCTGCTCAAAACAACTGAATTTTGTGACAAACAAGTAAAAGTGTCCGTGCACCATGCCAGAAACACCAGTAAAGGCACCATCTTCGCGCCTGAGCTCCGTTTCATGACGGAGGACGAGATCCTGGCAGAGCTCAGAGACGATAAAATTTGCCATGTCCGACGGCTGACGACTTTCAGAGACGGTCAGCTTCGCGACATCAGCCTGTTCGTTATCACCTTTGCTACCACCCGACTTCCAGACACGCCCACCGTTGGTTACCTTCGTTATAAAGTAAGAGTATTCATTCCAAATCCACTCAGGTGTTTCAATTGTCAACGGTTCGGACACGGCAGCAACTACTGCAAATAGACTGCCAGATGCTTGAAGTGCGGCGAAACTCCTCACGATCGGTCTGCCTACACATCACCCCAGAAATGCCTGAGCTTTGGAGGTGCTGATCACGCCACCAACTCTTCTCAGTGCCCCACATGGAAAAAAGAAAAATGAATTTGTTTTGAAAAGGCAAAGGCAGGTGTGCCGTACCCCGAGGCACGGCGCACTTTTGAATCCAAATGTCGTCGCAGTCTAGCAAAACATATGCACAGGTGGCAAAAGCCACGATGGCCACATGTGCAACACAGGCAGACTCCATTACCCATCTGCCTCCCCTAAAGCTTCCCTCCCCGCCCCTCGGTCTCAGCTGAGTCAACTACACAGACCCAGACGAAAAATGCCGTTGAGTCGCCCCGGCCTGGGCTCTCGGATACGCCCGTGCACCCTCGTCCCCAGGTTGGCCGGCGTTCCAGCCCGGCGGCCCGGTCCCTCTGGTCGCCACACGAACCCTCCCCTCGCCCCCACCCCTCCCCCAACCCAATAGCTGTCGAAACGCGTCCGAACGAAGACCGCTGGTCCCGTCCATCGGTGAGGGTGGCGATGGGACGGTCTCGGTCTGCTTCGTTCGGGTGACTCCCATCAACCGGTGGGAATGGGTCCCTTCATCATTAAATAAATGTCTTTCATCTTACAGCGGAATTATCGCGGTCTCATTTCAAAATGGTCTGAAATGAAAGCGCCTTTTGCCGTATTAGCCCCAATCATCATTGCCGTACAGGAAGCATGGTTTCGTCCCACCGACACATCTAACTTTAAAATGCCAAGTTACTCGTTATATCGCTGTGAAACCACGGACGGTGAGCGTCGCCAAGGTGTGGTGGCGCTGTACACTAGTCAAGAATTAACATACACGCCACTCACTCTTAACACAACTCTTCAGGCTGCTTCATGTTCAGTTCGGCTGCATGGCCGTACCAGGTTGGAAAAACCGTGTAAGGCTGATTTTCCCGAGGGCTAACGACGGAGGCATGCGTCACATTTTCTGCGAACTCCGACGACTTGTGACAGAATTCTGGCGAAGTCACCCAATTTTAGTAAAAAAACAAAACAAAAAAACTCCAGGCTCAGGAGGCCATCACCTCCGTGGTCCCCTAAGCCATGTCTCTAGGTTGAAACGAAACGGCTACAGCAATCATCCTTATCTCCTTAGGTTCCGTTCCAAGGAGACGGCAAATGTGCCAGCTGCACCAATTCCCGAAATGTCACGCAATTGCTTGCGGACGCAACGTAATGTGGCGGCGAATGAGCACCCTTGTGGGAGCCAAATGTGGTCCGATGGCTTTGCTGTAATATAGCTCATGAAAGCCTCTAGGCGCATCCGCATTGCATGATTTACCGAAATGACGGAGAGAACGGAATAATGCTGGAGATAGTGAGGGAAATTGACAAGGGGCATAGAGATAAACAATATTTGCCTCTCCTGCTAATCGGCATGCTCACCAGTTCCTTTCCGGAATGACGATGACGCAATACTTTGCGGCTGGCACATTACAGTGATTCGCTTTGCTGCTGGCTAGCGCATCACGGCCTCCTCCCTCCCCCCCCCCCCCTCATTTCTCACGTGACCGGCCCCTATGGCGCTCAACAGCTGACGGGCGTCTCACGGAGATTGCACCTCGGTCGTTATCTGAGCCACCACAGCGTGAGGGCCCGTCTAACCGGCGCCACGCACAAAGGATCGTCTGTCAGCTTTGTTTGCAGCGGCGCGGCTGGGCGCATGGCCAATCGCAAAGCCGCCATGTTGGCGCTGGCTGTTTGCAGGGCTGCGTTTCAGTCTTCAGGTTCAGAAAATCTTATGATGCGTTAGACGAAGAGAAAATCATGAGTCTGAATAATATTTTGTCGCATAATTGTCACGGTAAGCATGAGATTCCCTTATTTTGTCTGCATTCTCGGATAACTATTCGATATCATTGGCCTGTCGAGCGTAGCATCAGCTACTTTCACCGGACAGCATTTTTTCGATTCTGGCGCAGGTATTTTGCTTATGTCAAAATCCAGGTCTGGACGCGTGAACTCATCAAAGCAAGGCATTGCTTCCATTACTTTTGTGGCGGAGTGTAGTAAGCTGATCATCCTCCATTAGATCATGGCTTCGACCTTGAAGATACTAATGTTAGACGTACGTCTCCACCGGTATAATGCTGGTCAAAGAAGGACCCGATAAGTTGATGGAAAATTCATCAGGGCCGTTCATGAGATACGTTACGTATGGAAGAGGAGAGGGGGGGGGGGGGGCATAGCGGAAGCGTAACAAGGGAGCGAGGGGATTGGATAGCGCAAAGTCACACACTTAGGGGTGACCGCAAATCACGTTAAAGTTTGTGAAAACTAATTAGAAGCTTCAAATCAGCTTCCGATGGCTTGCTCTCATAACCATTCATCAGGCTATGATGCGAATTCTGTTTGCAAAGTAGCAGTGCATTGAAAACCGCAGCAAGTGAAACATGGCCTTGCGGCCAGACCAGGCCATACCTAAATATTTATTGGTATGTTGTACTGTCTGGCGTGGGACGCTGAGAGTCGGCTGTGAAAAACAGCAAACCGGCCGACGGGCTGGGGTGTAAGAAATACACTGATTTGTCGCCGATATACCACCGAGTCGAGCAACCAACTAAAAGTCATAGGATCTTTTTGCCACTGGGTTGCGAAGAGACTTTCAAAGATACCAGGTGCCGTAGAGTGCGGTATAAGGTATAAAATAAGGTATAAGGTATAGGTATAAGGTATAAAAGGTCTAAAAGGCTGGTTGGTGGTGTGTGACTAAACGCATTAGCACGGAACCGTCATCTTATATTGTGCGGTGTGCGCTGCGATAGTTTGTCGTTGCCGGCACCAAATTTTCACTGAAAATTGTTTTGACTCCAGATAAAAATACACATTTTTGTCGCCAACCTTATTCAAGTTGTTACGCTTCACTGCCGTTAGACTTCATCAGGTGTCGTCATTATATGAGGTTCCCACTAATGGTGTGCATGATGGCAGTTTTAGACACGTGGGATCTAGCCTGGAGCTTTTTTTGTTGGGGGGGGGGGGGGGGGCAACCGTTTGTCGCCAGCTGGCTGGTGTGGGATCCGAGGTCTAGTGCACTTATCAAACACGATGTTTGCGCTGAGTATGACTAAGCCGGGTCAACATGCGCTTTGTTTTGATATTCAAATCGCTGCCAACTTTTCCTCATGGAGTTGTTTCCCGAAACGGAAAGAAAGGTTTGATACTGCACCATCAAAGTTAAAACAGACGGTAAGTAGATGGAACTTTTATGAAGTTCTGGGAATGTTTTGGGAGGGCCAATACATACTCCCAGAGATTTTTGGGAGCATGGCCCCATGGCCCCCCAGGATCCACCTATGGTCTTCTACATAAAAATTAAGAGCCTGTTTCAAACAAGAAAAATGCAAAGATGTAATTTCGAACCCACGTGACCACGACTGTTTTGTACACTGTGTGTGTGTGTGTGGTCGTGCCAATGTTGTCTGATGACGTTGACAGGCCCAATGAGATGCTAGGACGTAACAGAAGCACCATTCGTTACAGTTTTCTGATGATGGGCAGCGATTAAGTTGAAGAGATTAGTCATTGTCTAAAAAGCCAGTCCATGTCAGATATTGCGTCGGATTCGATGAAACGTATTTAGATAACCCACACTTACTACATGTTTTTGAAGCCTTGGAGTTTGCATCAGCTCTTAACTGTTACGACTGTGGGGAGTCCACTGCGACCATTTCTGCTCCCAACATGGGTCAGGTCAGATAAGGCCACGGTTTAAAAAATCGTCTACCGATAGCTTACAAACACGATAATTTTATTCACAATGTGCTTCTGGCTACGTTTATTTTATTAGAAGCAGCTGTAGATCAAAAGTATTTCAGACATCAAATTACCGCTTTACGGTAACATAGAGGTCATCTGAGTTCAACTAAGGTCAAACGTATAAACAATAAAATTAAAAAAATAGCAGTGCTGACCGGGTCCACATGACCAGGACAATGCATTTCTGTTGTCATAAATAGTGTAACGTATATCTACAGGCACTCAAGATCGCACAGGTGCTGTTTACATTATAGATAGTCCATTCGACGCCTGGCAATGCATTTGTAACAAGCTGAGAACAGGTACATTGGTACATGAGATTATAAGCCATCAGCTTCACAAACACGATAATGAGGTGGTTGCACGCGCCGCGCTTGTTCACCTAGCCTCTCCACTACTGGCAACATTAGTCATTGACCTTGGATGACGTCGTATGACCTTGCATATTCTCACATGACCTATTGTTACCTCACTTTACGTTAGAATGACATCGCAACATTTTTTCCGTAGAGTTCCGAACTCCACGTTCAAAATTACGTTATAAAACTTTTTATGTAGAGCTATGTATGTATTTTGCAGAAGGTACCTTTATAAATAGATCATGACTTGTACCTGTACTTGTACTTGTACTGACTGTACTGTACATGACTTGTACTTGTACTTGATCATATGCTCTGTGGTCATATGATGGCTATGCATGTAAATGAGTATATATATATATATATATATATATATATATATATATATATATATATATATATATATATGAGTATATATAGTTCTCATACATAAGCACCGAAGCAATGCAAAAACGAGTAAATTTGCACTATTGCGAAAAATAGACAAATTGACCTGACGTGGTCACTGGCTTCGTCTTCTCCGAAAAAATCTGAACTTTGCAAAGTTCGGGTAACATGTTCTGATACTACAAGTCTGAACAATGGCAAATAACCATTTTTTAGAGGTTGGCCTTTTTGACCTGACTTAGGTCACCAGTCTTGGCAGAGCAAAGCTGAAATTAGCAAACAGGATGCCCAATTGATAGATAAACAGGTAGTGAAAATTTCGTGGCGCTGCGTGCAATCGTTTTTGGCCTGTGCTCGAAACCCGTCGGGTGGAAGTCAACTCCCTGGCGTGGGCGCCAGCTCAGATGTAATGCCCGGAATGCAAGGAATCTTTTGTGGGGGCCCTTAACTCTACTGGCCCCACAATGTTGCGTGCCCCCGCCCCCCCCCCCTTCCTCGATAAAATCATGAATCCGCCCCTGGCCCCGAATGCGACACTTCCGCCACGATCTCGACACTTCCGCCACGAATGCTCGTAGTCTCTAATGTAACACAGCTCCTAATACATCATATTCCCTAATGTATCATAATATCTAGTGTATCATAACACCTAATGTGTCGTAAGACCCAACGCATCGTAATTCCTAACGATCGTAGCCTCTAATGTAATACAACTCCTAATACATCATTACACCTAATGTATCGTAAGACCTAGTGTATCATAACCCCTAATGTTCGTAACTCCTAAATCAGCTGACTGCTGTGGGTTCGTCGCACACGATTCTGACCCGCACAGCTGGGCGATGTGCAGTCTACTAAAGTGTACCGAACATCATCGTGCTGCCATCTCTCGGCGAGTGCTAGGGTGGTATCGTATATTGGAGCATTGTCACACAGCATGGCCGCCCGAAAATACCGTAATGGCGAGTCCGACCGGTCAAATAGAACCGTAAAACCATCGCCGGCTCTCAAGCAGGGTAATCAACGCGCACAGCGGCCGTGGTTTCGAAAGTGAATTGGGAGGAGGGCCCGAACAGCAAAAACTGACTCAACCTACCACGAAAAAACACCAACAAACGATTTTTTATCCGGCTTTGGACCTCTCCTCTCGAAGTTCGTCGTGGATTGAACCCAAGCGGGTGGGAGGGGGCTGAACTCTGTGAAACCCCGTATCGGAAGTTGCAGTCGTGTTTCCGCAACAATACGAAGGAGGAACTTGCCCTTTGTCAACAACGCATATGACACACATATGTTACACACCGCCATAGCATTGGCTGGCGACAGACCGCCTTGCGGTCGATGCTGTAACCCATTGACTGCGCATCACCTGCTTGCCGCTTGCCGCCAACTTGCTGCAACGCAAGTGCGGATTGTTGGACACCATGTCCAGAGTCGCCCATTGCACAAAACATGCACTCTTCTGTTGTCATGCCCAATGCAATAATCACCAAACCATTCAACGAATGCTATGCGTTGCCGTTGCTGCAGTCGTCAGCGCGGTGTTTCGTGCCGTCGTCGCAGTCTCTCCAGCGCAAACCATTTTCCTGATACCTATTTCGTGCTGTTGTGGGAGACACCGTAGCGTGGTGTGCTGCGCAGGATGGCCCCTGAAAATAACGATATTTGGTTCCTCAGGTTACTGCTCCACAACGTGAGCGACGATGATTTTTCATGTGAGCAAAGTTTAGTACTAAAAGTAACTGATTTCATGTTAAGTCATCTGCCGAGGTTGATAAAAACGAACGCAGCTATGCCGAATAGCAGCGCAGAAATGCACTGCACACGCACTTTCTCTTGGTACTTGTATGGGAAACGTTTACGTGAGGCCTCTTGCATGGGGTGCTTGCCTGAAAGCAGACTTGACTTAGTCTTATGACAAGAATCAAGAATGAGTTTTCGGACACCGCCCACCTTGCCTCGCCTTCCAGTACTGTATGCGGCACAAACGCCCACATAATCTGGTAGACTTCAGTGGAAGTTCAGATGCGGTGGAAAGGGTTGAAAATCGCCCGCCCTCGCCAGCGTCGTCAGCTGATATTAGGAGTTACGATACGTTAGGGGTTATGATACACTAGGTGTTTTGACACATTAGGCGTTATGATACATTAGGAGTTGCGATACATTAGAGGTTATGAACGTTAGGCGTTACGATACGTTAGGCGCTATGAAACATTAGTGGTTATGATACACTAGGCGTTCCGATACATTAGGTGTTGTGATATATTAGGAGTTGCAATACATTAGGAGTTGTGAAACATTAGGTGATTTGATACACTAGGCCTAATGATACCTTAGGTGTAGTGACACATTAGGGGTTATGATATATTAGAGGTTATGAACATTAGGCCATGTGATACGTTAGGAGTTACGAACATTAGGGTTATAATACATTAGGGGTTATGATATATTAGAGGTTATGAACATTAGGCCTTGTGATACATTAGGTATTTCGAACATTAGGTGTTGTGATACATTAGGGGTTACGAACATTAGGTGCTGCGATAATCCCCCGCACCTGACATTTACAAGCTTTGTGCCTAAACCATCTCTATTCTCAAGCAGATCGATGCTGCAACCTTGGATAGTGTTAAATTGTGCTGGTTGTGCTCCCTGGGCCACGTGACGCGGAGCGGACGCAGCCGTTAGCAGAGTTTTGAAGGGCGGTTGATTACATGCGTATTTCTGCCCCTACCAATGAGGCGAAGTATACTCCCATCAAGAGGTGATGTTTGGCATCTCCTAATTTGGTCAGAGCTTCGCGCACTACTCAGCGGGATGCATCGTGTCGATGAGCGAGGTAAAGGTAGGGTCATACGCGATGCGTCTAAAACTCAAGCGATCTCTAGTAACAAAGGTTTGACTGTTTGATTAAAGGATTGTACAGGGACGAAGGGTAAGTTATCATTAAGGGTGGTGAACAAGGGGCGATCCATCCAGGACAACAGATGAAACCCAACTTCCAGTTAATGAGCCGTTGCTGCCATCTGTGTCTGGAAATCCACTTCATGCATTTTTGCGTTGACTGCTGTGCTCTTGCTTTGATGTTTAGCATAATCCATTCCTACCATTAAGCATATGGGCATTTTCGAAGTTCAGATGAGGGCGAGGGAAATGCGGAGGGCAGTCCATGAATCGTTCGAAGGAAGACCGGTGATCACACGCTATTGACCACAGACATCGTTCCTGTGCAGAGGCGCAGCCAAGGGGAGGAGGTGCCCTTCCTCCCTTAGCCCGTGATTTTGTATTTACAAATTGCTGCCGATAGCTGCCAATAATCATTTAAAATTGGCGTGATGTGTCCTCACCAACCTCCGCTGCTCCCCCTTCACATCCCCCTTAGGAAAACTGTGGCGACGCCACTGTCCCTGCGTCATCGCCTGATGTAACCAATGCATTCCATGTCGTTGAAGTTGGAGCTCGTGTTATGATCACCTCTTACACCATTTCAACACTGCAGCATTGAAAGAGGGGCGAGTCCGGTGCCCACACGGTTGTGGTTTTCAACATCATCCAACGTCTGGCTGGTATTTTTAAACAGATTGCACTAGCACTCTCCTGGTGCTGTTCGGTGGTATTTCTGAGTTGATTTAACTCTGTTTTGGGCCACCAGACTGTTCCATTAGTCTGTGCACTTCGCCAGGGATGTTGTCGCGGAAGAATCGCCCGCTGCTGCTGCTGCCGCCGATTGAGTGCTTTGCCGAGACAATCCCATTGTCTGAACCTCGGGTCACCAGGCTCCGAGATCACCGCTGTCATCGATCCAGATCCCAGAGCGTGATTCTTGGGCGCACCTCTGTGTCATCTCGATAGTCCCCGAGAATACGCCAGCCTTTCCCTCATCCATGACCACGCCACAACCTCCACTTCCTGACTCCTGAGCACATTCCAGCGTCTGCGCCCTAACTCCTGGGCACGCCTCTGCCCCTCCACTCTGAGCGTGCTCCTGACTCTTCTCCATGATCCCTCCCCTGTCCTTGCTCCCTAACGCTGAGCGCGCCCCTGCTCCTTCTCCATGATCCCGCCCCTGTTCACACTCCCTGACCCCTGAGCGTGCCCCGGCCCCTTCTCCATGATCCCACCCCTGTTCATACCCCCTGACCCCTGAGCGTGGCCCTACCCCTTCTCGATGATCCCGACCCAGTCTGTGCATCCTTACCCCGGAACGCGTCCCTACCCATTCTCCGTGGTTCCGCCCTCGCCCGCACTTCCTGACCCTGAGCGCGCCCCTGGCCCTTCCCGTCAGCCGCCACTCGACGCGACGCGCCGGGCGTGGCCGGCGTCAGTTGTACCGCTGGCGGCACGATGCGCGCTCCGCTGCTCCTGACCCTGCTGGCCGGCTGCTGGTGCGCGCGGGCGGCACCACCCACCCTCCAGCTGGTGCACGTGCTGTACCGTCACGGCGCCCGCACGCCGATCCACCCGTATCCGACCGACCCGAACCGGGGTGCCTGGCCGCAGGGCGAGGGTCAGCTGACCAATGAGGGGAAGCGGAACCAGCTGGAGCTGGGCCGCTACCTACGGCGGCGGTACGACGGCTTCCTGCCGGCGGCCTACCACCTCAACTACACGCGCGTCGAGTCGACTGACGTGGACCGCACGCTGATGTCGGCGCAGGTCAACCTGGCCGGTCTGTACCCGCCGCAGGGCGCTGATGTGTGGGACGCCCAGCTGGCCTGGCAGCCGATCCCCGTGCACACGCGGCCCGTGCAGACCGACCTCAAGCTGAAGTCGTACGACTGTTGCGCCGCCTACCAGCGCGAGCGCGAGCGCGTGTTCGACTCGCCCGAGATGGCGGCGTTGGTCGCACGGAACGCCGCGCTGTTTGCCTACCTCGGCGAGCACAGCGGCAAGGACGTCACCGACCTTGAGAAGCTCAGCTACTTGTACGACACGCTTTGGATCGAGGCGCACCACAACCTGACGACGCCGGACTGGGCCTTGGCGCCGCCGCCAGGCGCCACCGCCCCCGCCTTCCCCGACCTGATGAAGCCGCTGAACGACATCGAGTTCGGCGTGTTCGGCGCCACGCCGCTGCTGCGCCGTCTGGGCGGCGGTCCGCTGCTGAAGGAGATGCTGGAGAACATGCAGGCGCGAATGGATGGCACGCTGCAGCCGCCCAGCCGGAGGATGTTCGTGTACTCAGCGCATGACGTGAACGTGGCCTGTCTCCTCACCACGCTGCAGGTACGCTGGCTGGTGGCGTTTTCGTGCTGCGTGTCACGTACTGTGGCCACTCTCTCCCGTGCAGCCGCCGAGAAAACTATATGGGCCCCTCGTAGGGACGGGGACGGGATGGTTTTTGTGGACGGTTTTCAGCACCAGCCTTGATTTCAATTTGGAGAAGGTTTTAGATGCTTTGGTCTGGGGCCTAATGTCTCGCTATTGAGAACAGAGCTCAAAGAGGTGCAAACCAAAGCTGACGTGGATCAAGGATAAAGTTAAACCCTGAAAACTTGGCAGCGAAATTTTGGTGATAATGATTGCAGCATACACCGGCCTAGAGACAAAACCCACGAGATGATTAAGCCATCCCACAGACCGGATCATCTCGGGACCATCATTGGCTTGGGCATTTATGAGCCTTTCACGGGCGTCTTAACTCTCCACATACTCAGACAGATTGGCATCGGTGACAAAATGCACAGCTAGTCGGTTAGGGGCTTATGTCAAACATGCGCAAGGCATAAGTCTATGGAATGCTCGCCAGAACTTGTTCCACACGCGTAACATGCTTAAATCGTAACAGACCAAACACGCTCGTGTCAGCGCACCACGTCCAACACCCGATCGTCCTCGCCGCCCTCGCGTCTCCGCGTCGCCTAGGTCCCCCATCCATCATCGCCCGTTCGCCGCCTCCGCAGGTCTACAACGGCCTAGCGCCGCCGCTGGCCAGCTGCCTGCTGGTGGAGCTGCACTCGGACCCGGACGCGGGGCCGCTGGTGCAGCTGTTCTACAGAAACGACAGCTCCACGGAGCCGCACCAGCTGCAGCTGCCCGGCTGCGACGTCAGCTGTCCGTGGAGCGACTTCGTGCGCCTGACCAAGAACGTGGTGCCCGACGATGTTGTCAGGGAATGCAAGGACGAAGGTCACGTTGACTACGGGAGGGAACGCAGGAAGGCGTGACATCTTGTTCGGCAACAGTGACGTCATTGAGACGGTCGGTCGCGCGTGCCGGTATGCTTTCGGATGACTAGACGCTGCTGCTGTACTATCGACCGCTGTCTGCTGGTGATCCCCGCCACAGCATTATAACAGCGTATTGCAATGTACTACATTTGGGCACTATCGGTGGACATCGTGTTTGGGCCTGCAACTATCGGAGGATGCAGACTGCGATTGTGGGCAGCGCACCTGACTGACAAACAAGTTCCAGCCTCGCAAAAGTTACCGAAGTTTTTTTTAGAAGGGCGTGGCAGTAAAATAAGTGACATGATGTCATACTTGTGGCCGATTTCGCACCAGCAAAACTAAATCCAACACAGATTCACAGCACAAAAGATCCACTTTGTTTCCACCCCCGGGCAGGACGCAAGAGCTGAACGCGGGCTCTGATTCTGACTCATGAATGTAGGGCATCATTTCGAGATATTTATTAGACTGACTCAACTACGGGACATGATCTGTTCTATAAGCCAGAAACTTGCCTTGGTTCTCGTGATATGACCGACATATGACTCAAGACGTCTTGCACGGATGCCGGCCTGTTCCTTCGCAGCCTGCTCTACGAGCACACGGTCTGAGCGTGATAGAGAAGGTGCGGCAACTTCATGGACGTGGTGAGAAGTGTTGTGTCTACTGTTTGGTCGGTCACGACGCGGAAGGCGTGTCCGTGAACCTCCCGCGAACAGTCGGCGCGCACAAATGTGGAAGCACCGACGATGTGTGAGTTTCTCTCTGCTCTTCGCCACACCCAGCTCAGTCTCACATTTCGACTGCAGCATCTAAGGACGTGGACGTTTTCAATCACGATCCGCCTTTTGTAGGCCTACCCACGCACTAAGTGACTGCCCACGCACACTTGTTTGGACATAATCTATCTGAGAAGGTTCTCGACGGCCTTCAGGCAAGGAATCACTTTCATCATGTATTATTGTATTGTATTGTATATATACATGTATTTCGCCATGTATTATTCACCATGGTATTATTTTTGTACACCGCTTTCACCACGTCTGGCTGCTGGGATCACAAATATAGAACCTTAGAGATGACAAGTGAAAGTGAGCAAGTTAGATAGATTGCATGCAAAATGAGTAAGGACATAATCTAACTGAGAAGGTTCTCGACGGCCTTCAGGCAAGCCCCCTCTGTCACCGTTGTCACGCGGCTGATCGGTTGGTGGACTAGTTGTGAGCTCCTCTCCTGAAGGTTAACCAGGAGGGGGCTGCAGACGCTTTTATCAGGGTTGGGAATATGTCACATGTTATGTATTAGGGTAGTCTCAGTACAAGTCTGATGACTGCGACATCTGGCCACCGAAACCCGAACCGGTTGCCAACCCGTGTCCTCCAGCCTTTTCACGATGTGAAAATTACACGTTTCCGGTGTTGGTCGCCGGTCGCCGAAGAGTTCTTTTCACTATCTGTTTCGTTTTTGGCATCTCGCAGGTGTTCATCACAAATGAAACGAGTAGGACGCATGGACTTCCCAACATAGACTATGTACCTCCCATGTTTTTCGCGCAGTTTTCGCTAAAATTCGTAAACAACATTTCTTCGCGCGCAAACGCCCTAAAACCCTGGCATGCATATATGACACCTACCGCACCCCGGGCACTTATACTTCGAGACCAGATATTTGACTAGAGAGTTTTTTAGCTCCTTATCGTTCTTCTAAGCTATGCGCAAGCGCGGTTTTAATTTTGTAAGGATATGTTGAATTTCCCAGAGCAAGTGGTCATCTATGTCAGGTAGTGTTCAGCCAACTTTTTTACCCAGTTCAGTCTTTACAATGGACCATACAGACAGGGGTGGATCTATCCTGGAGTTTTTTTTTGGGGGGGGGGGCGGCAACCGGTTCTTCTGGTTCTTGAACGGTCCTCGCGCAGTGCTAGCGCTCAGCAATTCAATCACCCACGTGCTTATCAAACACGATGTATGCCCCGAGTATGACTAAGCCGCGTCAACATGCGTTTTGCTTTGATATTCAAATCGCTGCCAGCTTTTCTTCATGACGTTTTTCCGACACTAACGCTCAGCAATTCAGTCACCCACGTGCTTATCAAACACGATGTTTGCGCCGAGTATGACTAAGCCGCGTCAACACGCGTTTTGTTTTGATATTCAAATCGCTGTCAGCTTTTCTTCATGAAATTTTTTTCCGAAACTAACGCTCAGCAATTCAGCCACCCACGTGCTTATCAAACACGATGTTTGCGCCGAGTATGACTAAGCCGCGTCAACATGCGTTTTGTTTTGATGTTCAAATCGCTGCCAACTTTTCTTCCTGAAGTTTTTTTCCGAAACGGAAAGGAATATTTGATACCGCACCATCGGTGAAAATAGATGGTAAGTAGACGAGACTTTTATGAGTTCTGGGAATGTTTTTTTGTTGGGGGGGGGCAAAACATACTCAGAGTTTTTTTGGGGGGGCCATGGCCCCGCGCCCCCCCCCCCCCCCAGGATCCGCCGATGCATACAGAAAGGGGGCCCGCATTTGGATACACTAGTGACGGTAGAAAAGAGGAACAACCGTACAACGTTAGAAACGGAGCTGTGATCAAGCCCACCAATTCTGAAATGATCCTGCACTGCCAATCTTCGCATCAGCGCAGCAAAGCGCATCCGGCTTTCATTAAGCACAATATAATTCGAAATGAGCTCCATATGGCCCTAAGCAACTTATTAAGCAGTGAAAAAGACGAAATGAGCATACAAACATGAACTTAGCTGCTGGGCAATGGATATTCTCCACGACCATTAGGTCGAATGTTGGAAGAGGTCAAAACATCTAGAGCACGTAGGGGGATGTATGGCGGGAAACGGGGACACGCCCCGTCAACCGGCGGATTCTTAACACCACCTTACACAGATGAGCACTTGCTTTTGAAAATCAAACATATCTTTAGGAAATCCAAATTGGGCGTACTCGTAGCTTGGACGAACAAGAAGCTAAAATAAGTCTAAGGTGAAACAGCCTCTCTCGAAGCTTAAGTGCCCGAGGGGCAATAAATGTTACTTATGCCAGCCTAGGCTTCAAGGGGTTTGCACGAAAAACAGCGGGGTTTATGAAATTAACGCGCGCCCAGGTGGCCGGTTTAATACCCTTTGCTCGGGTGGGAGAAGGGGAGGGGGGGGGGGGGGGTAATTTCATCCGCCGAGACCTCAGGAACTAAGGGAGCTAGAGACGCCAAATTCACAGGGTGTGTTGACCTGTACGTGAACTCACTTAGGTTGAAGTTCGAGGTTTCTAGGTCATGATCTCTGGATGAAATAAAGTCAAACAAAATCAAATTCCGGGCTAATCTCCAAAGGACCTCTAGAACCTAGATAACTATATTAAGCAAAAGGTCACATGCTCATTTGAGATCAGTGGCGTTTTTTGACCTTGTGAAAGTCATGGTGACCAAAATCATACAAGACTGCTTTGAGTTTTGTAGTTGGATAATGACAAAGATAACGCTAGGCAGTATGCTGCTAAAAACAATGTGTTAACCCGGGTCATTTTAGATCAGTGACTTATTCTGACCTTTAAGAAGTCTATGGAAGGTGTAAAATATGGTTTCTATTTTAATAAATTTTAAATGAGCACCAGAAACTACCCCATACAGCAGTCCCTATAGTAATAAAAAGGGTTGGTCCTGACCTTGGTCTGACCTCCACACCTGACCACATTTCAATTTAATTTGTTTATGCAATTGTTGTGTATCCTAAGAAAGTATCTCAGGGATGTATGGCTTCGCTTAACACTCCGTTGTTGGCTGAGACTGAACGATTCCCTAAAAGTTGCCTTCGATGAAACCATGACTTAACTTTGACCTGCCATAGGTCAGTGGCCTTACATGGTGCATCTAAATGTTTGATGCCAGACGATCCGGTATTAAGTTATCTACAGCTATGCAAAATTTGGCGCGGCTACGCCGCGCCATTCCGAAATCATTTCAGAAAATTTTCGGGGCGGGGTCAATTTGACCCCCACCCGAGCGCGTGTCAAGTCAAAACTTTGTGAAAAAAAAACAGAGGAGTGATGTCTTCGATGTCGGGGAGTCCTTGCACCCTATTGGTTTGAGATATAATGAACATCTGCGAGATGCCAATATAAAAACAGATAATACCATTTTCGGCGATCATTTTTGGACAAAACACGCTTGGCTGAAACCCAGGTGATACGGACCCTTTACCCCTTTTAGAGCTCAGGCTCCTCGAGTAAGTGGAAAGAACCCGATACTAATATGATGGGCCCCTGAGCAACTGAGTGTACCCTGGCGTATGAGGCCCAGGAAAAGCAGTACAGAGCCTTTCGGGAAAACGGGAGAAATCCGTGGAGGGAAACCTGATCGATCAAGAGTGCTCAGGCATAGAAGCAGATAGCGTCCCAACAGCGGCATTGGGCCCCACGAGAAAGTGCAAAGATATCAAAGGCAACGTAGAATGCTCCCTAGCGATAAGACTGACCCGACAAGTGGACATATAGGGTCCAAGCAACCGCGCTATGTCTCTGAACACCGTAATGAACCGCAAAATTTCCCCAAGCAACGCTTTCTCAATCAGCAAAGAACTAACTTCATCTGCTCATGAAGTCCTTACTTTTGCCAGTAGCCGTTCTTGGTTGTCTGTGGGCCGAAAGACGTCCAATTGAGTTGCATGTAACGTTTTGTTAGAAAACTGCGTCCGGTCGGCCAGTCATGGGCCCCTTGGGAACCTATAGGTCCCTCGGCATGGTTCATGAGGGGCATGATCCCGTACTTTCCCCTCCCCGTCTGTATCCACCACCGGCTCCAGCAGCTCAATAGGGAAAAGCAGCAGGCCGGTCAAGAACATAGGACCATCCATTCAACTAAAAAGTATCCAAAACACAGCATGGAGAGCCTCGGAACGATCGAGTGTGCCCGAGCAGGTAACAGATGGGGGGCCCCCGACGGGACCGCGGGGCCTGTTCCCGAGCAGGTTATTACATCGGGCCCCCGTCAAGAGCTCAGGGACATCCATTCAAATAAATGTCCTCAAGACCCAACGAAGAGGGCCCCCGAAAGATGGAGTGTGTCCGAGCGTCTTAACAGATAGCGCTTCTAACAAGAGCGTAGGGTCCTCCATTCAAATAAAAAACACTCAAGACCCAATGCAGATGGCCTCCGAACGATGAAATACACCCCAGAAGCTTATCAGAGGAGACCCGACAACAACGTAAGGCCCTCCATTCAAATAAGAAGCATCCAAGCCCTGTGCAGAGGGCCACCGAAATATGGAGTGTACCCTAGCAGATTACCAGACGGCCCCAACAGGAGCGCAGCGCCCTAAATTCAAAGGAGGTGAAAAGATGGGGCCGCCGACAAGAGCGTAGGGCCATCTATTCAAATGTGAAATACCCACGGCACGATGTAGAGGGCTCCCAATGATCGAGGGTGCTCGATCGAGAATATTAACAGATGGGGCCCCGTGAAGACCTCCATTCAAAAAGCAAGTACCCAAGACCCGACGTAGAGGTCGCCCAACAATCGGATGCACCGGAGCGGCTTATCAGAAGGGGCCACGGCAAGGACGCAAGGCCCTACATTCAAATAAGTAGTGCCGAAATCCCAGTGCAGAGGGCCCCCGAAAGATGGAGTGTCTCGAGCAGATAATCTGATCGATCCCGATAAGAGCGCAGGGCCCTAAATTCAAACAGCGAAACCTAATGTGCGGGGTCCCCGACCAATCCAGTGTGGTCGAACAGTGAGGCGAACAGAAAGGGCCCAAAACAAGTGCCTAGGCCCACCGTTCAAAAAAGGATGGCCCGGTGTAGAGTCCCCCCGAACAATCGAATGTGCCTGAGCAGGCTATCGGATGGGCCCCCGACAAGAGCGTAGGGCCCTTATTCTAATAAAACGAACCCAAGACCTGGTGTGGAGGGCCCCCAAAAAGATCGAGTGCATCTGAGCAAGCTATCAGATGGCCCCCGATAAGAGCGTTGGGCCCTACATTAAACTACTCAATGTACAGGGCCCTCAAACAAAGCGGAGTGCCTAAGCAGGTTAACAGATGGGGCCCCAACAGGTGCGTGGGGCCTTTCGTTCAAGTATGAAATACCCACGACATGGGACTCTGAATAATTGAATGCGCCAGAGCATGCTAACAGATAGGGCCCCCGTCAAGAGCGCAGAGCCCTCCATTCAAATCGAAAGTACCCAAGACCAGACACAGGGGTCCCCTAACAATCGAATGTGCCAGAGAAGCTCATCAGAACGGGTCGCAACAAGGACATAGAGCGTAGGTTCCCCCATTGAAGTAAGAAGTGCCCAAAACCCAGTGCGGAGGGCCCCCGAAAGATGAAGTGTACCCGAGCAGGTTATCAAATTGCCCCGGTAGGAGCGCAGGGCCCTAAATTCAAACGCCAAGACTCAATGTGCAGGGCCCCCGGACAGTCCACTTTGGCCGAAGAGGTTAACAGAGGGGACCCCAGACAAGTGCGCAGGGCCTCCATTCAAATAAGGTTTTCCCAAGACCCAGTGTAGAGGGTACCCGAAAGATTAAGTGGATCCGAGCAGGCTATCAGATGGCCTGAACAAGAGCGTAGGTCCCTACATTAAAATACCCGATGTGCCGGGCCCATAAGCAATCCAGTGTGCCGGAGCAGGTTAACAGATGGGGCCCCGACAAGTGTGCAGGGCCATCCATTCAAATAGAAAATACCCTGGACCCAGCTTCGAGGGCCCCAAGCGACAGATTGTGCATAAGCACGTCAACAGATGAGCCCCCGACAAGAGCGTAGGGCCCTAAGCAAGTGGCATAAAATTGGAAGCGCCCTAGACCAATGCAGAGGGCCCATGAGCATATCGCAAGTGTGTCGGTAGGTGAACTAATAAACTAAAACTAACGTAAAGGGCCGCCGAGCCACCGAGAATACCCGAACAAGTTAACACGGGGGTCCCCTACTTTAGCCCACAGAACCCTTCTGGCGACTGGGAGGAATCCGTGGAAGGCCTCTGATTGACAAGGGCGCCCCGGCACGCTGGCAGGGAGAGCACTGAAACAGTGCAGGGCCCTCCGAGCAAACGCAAAGCAGTCAGGGCTAACGTGGAAGGCTCTTTAACGACAGAAATGACCCTGAAATTGGGCATATAGGTCCCCGGAAAGAGGATAGGACCTTGGGCAGCATGATAAGGCTTATAATTTCCAATTAACAACTTTTTCTATGATTAAATATTTTTATCTTTTCTCGTAGGCCATTCACCTTCATTTGCAACTTTTCTCGGTGGTCTGGAGATGCAAAGAAATTTTGTTGTTTTGTGTTTCTGTTCTGAAAAAACCGTATCTGTTCGGTCACCTATAGGCCCCTTCGGAGCCTATGGCCCATTTCTGGGCCCAAGGGGGGCCATGGCCCCGTGACCTCCCTCTCTGGATCCGCCCCTGACTCAATCAGTGGTGGAGGTAGGGCGGGGAGGCACAGCGGCCACGTGCCAACAATTCAAGGGCCAGGCGGCGATCACAATGCCGTTGAGTTGTATTGGAGCAGAAATGTGGTATGCACTATCTTATAAATACTGGTAGAATTGCGTTCTCTGTTTCAGTTACACCTTGCGACACATACAACTAAAACAAAAAGCACCGAGCCACCCGAAACAAAGTGGTTGGAAGACGATTATTTTTGTTTCGAGGTAGACTCTTCCAGGCGACGTGGTTCACATCACAACCGGACAACTCATTGGTACCGGCTAGGCTTCGGCCCCGGCTAAATACAAGGAGCTTATGTCCAGAGCCGAAAATACCGACGGAAAGGCCGAATGCCCGCGTGTGTTTTCATCAAGACCGGCACCGGACCATACAGTTAAACTGATAATGGCTGAACTTTGCGTGGCATGAATATATCATAACTTTACTTACATGGCTATGAACGGCTCCACAAAAGCTGACGCAAGCGTGCAAAGTGGGCCCAGACGAAAATCAACCGCCGTCCAAGGAAATCGAACCCAGCACCCTCGCGCCGCGTGTCGAGATAACTATCCAAAGAAAAACTACACCAGCGATGCCCACTGCGGATTGGAGGTGCCGGCTCGCCGGCGGTTCAAATTTGCGGGATGTGATTTGCAGCGAGCTTGGGAATGACGCTGGTTATTGACTTATACGAGTTGCATCGGGCCCAGTGCGAGTTCTGGCCGTTGATTGGCGGAGAACGCGTGTAGTTGGTGGTTTGTGTTTGGCGGAGGGGCGGCCTGAAATCTGTAACCGAAGCGTCTGCAGCCGTCTAACATCCCCCAGGAGCCTCGAACGCTGCTGCCTGACGTACAGCCTCCGCTTTGGCCTTGAGATAAATGTTACCAGTCGGTAACCGGTTTATTGATCCGTGCCTGACATTTGGCCATAACTAACTGCATATTAGTGGGTGTCTGAAGGTGCCGGGTAGTGGGCATATGGACGGCGTGTCGAAACGAAGACGGTCGCCAGTTCAGCTCCGTAATGAAGGGGACTCTTAAACAGGTAACAAGAGGACGATTGGACGCATGATTAGAACTCGTGATGGTTCTGTCTCACACTCTCATTGCTCGGATTTTGATTAGATTGGGTCAAAGAGGACGTAATCAGCGCTAAAGTCGCTAGTGACATTTCGAAATTGGAATTATAGACTTCAGCAAGCTAAAAGCGTGAGTATGCAGAGTTGGCAGAGCTGTTATCACTAGAATGCGAATCTCATCATTGGATCTCCTGGCTAGCGAGATGTCACTTAACAGGACCTACTGAGTCCTGCCGTGAGGGATGTCTAAAAGGAATCCTTCATGATCGGGGAATGTGCGAATTGTCCGCGCTCAGGATGGTGTGTGAGCATTTTTATTAAAGCTATCAATGTGCAAGCAAGGGATGAATACAAGCAATGAAATAAGATTTAGACGATGGGTGAGCACAGAACGCTGTACTTAAACTGAACTTCTGCCAATGGATGAATTTTTGACCAAATTGCCAGAAGCCATCGTTGCTGTTGCCGGACCTCACTTAGCGGCCCAGCACCAGGGTGAATTTATTTTTTGATGACGCTTAAAATGACTGTCCAACAACGAAGCTTTTATATTTCTAGGCTTTTCAGAAATCCACACTTTCGTCGCTTGGGACGAAGTTAAGCAATTTCATTGGGATGCGCCGCAATGCATGCTGCATCCTTTCATGGTATATTGATCAGAGCGTGGACAGGTTACATACACAAGTTATTGCGTGCTGTCAGACGCGATGACATAAAGCAGTTTTGAGTGTGGGACATTTCTGCAGTATTCTGTAACGGAAGTGAAAAGCGCCGTTTGAATATGGAAAAGTGAATTGCTTTTTCGATGGCTCAGCTGCACAGTACATGAACAGGTTCTTGTACAGGATAGAACATTTTTAATCAACTTCTACCAGAACAGGGTGATCAAAGACAATTAAGTAAGTGTACAAATCTAAAACCAACAGAAGACGTGCATGCATTCTAAGGCGCCATTAAGTTCATACTCGAACAAGAAGTAAATAACACGTCGTGGATGATCGTAGTCACGTTTATAGTACAGGCGCAATTGAAAAGAAAATATAATTTACATAAAATAAGACCGCAGTATCTTAAAAGTTTCAGATATCAGCCAACAGACCACGCCCATTGAAAGACCCGCCATCATATCAGTGTGCCGCGATAAATTCACGGCACTAGTAACGTTATTGCCATGTCCAGAGTGTGTGAACACCAGAGTTATGGCGAATCCTCTGCACAGCATCACTCAGGTGCCTGTCACCGAAAGAGCGTCGAGCATTGCTGGCTTACGTAAAGCCTTCGCTTTAAGCCTTGCGATAATGACACCCAGTCGGCGACCGGTTGCTGAGCAGTGCGTGACTGTGGACCGGCGTCATCTACAGATCAGCGTGTGTCTGAAGCTGCCAGTTAGTCGGCACAGGCATGGCGTGCTGAAACGAAGACGTTCGTCAGTGCAGCTCCGCAATGGAAACGACTCTTAAACAGGTAACTAGAGGATGACTGGAAGCGTGATTTGAACTCGAGATGATTTCATTTATCTTGTGATCCCACGGGAAATATGCTCGCAATTCCTATTCAGAGGTGGTGAGTGTATTTTTTTGCCGGCGACGACATTTTTGCAGCCAAATTGTCGGCAGCAGCGTAGCGCGATACTATATGACATGAAATGACAATCACGTCCATGCCCGGTAGCGTTATCAGGAATCTACGTATTACCGAAAGTCTCTTTCAGATCCGCAGCCTTCAATAACATGCACGCATCTAAAATGTTCATTTAGACAGTCTTATTCAACTAATGCCAGGATAACTGATGCTACAGAGAATCCCGACACCTGGGATTAGGGTTTTAGCGAAGGCAATTTCTAGGGATTCGTTCAATCTGATCCAACAACGGATTGTTAGACGATGCCATACATCTCTGAGATGTTTTTTTTAGGCAACCCGAAAATTGAATGAGCAAATTACATTGACTTAAGGTCAGGTCTGAAGGTCAGACCAAGGTCAAAACCAAACTGTTTTGTTACTACAGGGCTTGTTGTACGGGGTAGGTTCTGGTGCTCATTTCGAATTTGTTGATAGCAGGAACCGAATTATACGTCTTCCATGTACTTCTTAGATGTCAGAACAGGTCATCGACCTGAAAAAACCCAGGTCAACATTTTGTTTTAGAAGCAGACTGCCCAGCGTTATATTTGTCCCTTATTCCACTGCAAAACTCGGAGTATTCTTGTATGATTTTGGTCACCATGGCCTTCAAGAGGTCAAACAAGGTCACCAACCTGAAATAAACCTGTGACCTTTTGCTTAGAAACAGTTATCTAGGTTGTGGGGGCACTTTGGAAACCAATCTGGAATTAAACCTCGTTTGACCTTATTTGACCAGACGATCCTGAGCTAGAAACCTCAAACTTTGACCTATATCAAAAATTGTATAATAGTAATATATGAAATAGTATAATAAATATAAGTAAAATAA
>NW_023597055.1:4571944-4641866 GCF_011947565.3 Pollicipes pollicipes
GCCCATTTCTGGGCCCAAGGGGGGCCATGGCCCCGTGACCTCCCTCTCTGGATCCGCCCCTGACTCAATCAGTGGTGGAGGTAGGGCGGGGAGGCACAGCGGCCACGTGCCAACAATTCAAGGGCCAGGCGGCGATCACAATGCCGTTGAGTTGTATTGGAGCAGAAATGTGGTATGCACTATCTTATAAATACTGGTAGAATTGCGTTCTCTGTTTCAGTTACACCTTGCGACACATACAACTAAAACAAAAAGCACCGAGCCACCCGAAACAAAGTGGTTGGAAGACGATTATTTTTGTTTCGAGGTAGACTCTTCCAGGCGACGTGGTTCACATCACAACCGGACAACTCATTGGTACCGGCTAGGCTTCGGCCCCGGCTAAATACAAGGAGCTTATGTCCAGAGCCGACAATACCGACGGAAAGGCCGAATGCCCGCGTGGGTTTTCATCATGACCGGCACCGGACCATACAGTTAAACTGATAATGGCTGAACTTTGCGTGGCATGAATATATCATAACTTTACTTACATGCCTATGAACGGCTCCACAAAAGCTGACGCAAGCGTTCAAAGTGGGCCCAGACGAAAATCAGCCGCCGTCCAAGGAAATCAAACCCAGCACCCTCGCGCCGCGTGTCGAGATAACTATCCAAAGAAAAACTACACCAGCGATGCCCACTGCGGATTGGAGGTGCCGGCTCGCCGGCGGTTCAAATTTGCGGGATGTGATTTGCAGCGAGCTTGGGAATGACGCTGGTTATTGGCTTATGCGAGTTGCATCGGGCCCAGTGCGAGTTCTGGCCGTTGATTGGCGGAGAACGCGTGTAGTTGGTGGTTTGTGTTTGGCGGAGGGGCGGCCTGAAATCTGTAACCGAAGCGTCTGCAGCCGTCTAACATCCCCCAGGAGCCTCGAACGCTGCTGCCTGACGTACAGCCTCCGCTTTGGCCTTGAGATAAATGTTACCAGTCGGTAACCGGTTTGTTGATCCGTGCCTGACATTTGGCCATAACTAACTGCATATTAGTGGGTGTCTGAAGGTGCCGGGTAGTGGGCATATGGACGGCGTGTCGAAACGAAGACGGTCGCCAGTTCAGCTCCGTAATGAAGGGGACTCTTAAACAGGTAACAAGAGGACGATTGGACGCATGATTAGAACTCGTGATGGTTCTGTCTCACACTCTCATTGCTCGGATTTTGATTAGATTGGGTCAAAGAGGACGTAATCAGCGCTAAAGTCGCTAGTGACATTTCGAAATTGGAATTATAGACTTCAGCAAGCTAAAAGTGCGAGTATGCAGAGTTGGCAGAGCTGTTATTACTAGAATGCGAATCTCATCATTGGATCTCCTGGCTAGCGAGATGTTACTTAACAGGACCTACTGAGTCCTGCCGTGAGGGATGTCTAAAAGGAATCCTTCATGATCGGGGAATGTGCGAATTGTCCGCGCTCAGGATGGTGTGTGAGCATTTTTATTAAAGCTATCAATGTGCAGGCAAGGGATGAATACAAGCAATGAAATAAGATTTAGACGATGGGTGAGCACAGAACGCTGTACTTAAACTGAACTTCTGCCAATGGATTAATTTTTGACCAAATTGCCAGAAGCCATCGTTGCTGTTGCCGGACCTCACTTAGCGGCCCAGCACCAGGGTGAATTTATTTTTTGATGACGCTTAAAATGACTGTCCAACAACGAAGCTTTTATATTTCTAGGCTTTTCAGAAATCCACACTTTCGTCGCTTGGGACGAAGTTAAGCAATTTCATTGGGATGCGCCGCAATGCATGCTGCATCCTTTCATGGTATATTGATCAGAGCGTGGACAGGTTACATACACAAGTTATTGCGTGCTGTCAGACGCGATGACATAAAGCAGTTTTGAGTGTGGGACATTTCTGCAGTATTCTGTAACGGAAGTGAAAAGCGCCGTTTGAATATGGAAAGGTGAATTGCTTTTTCGATGGCTCAGCTGCACAGTACATGAACAGGTTCTTGTACAGGATAGAACATTTTTAATCAACTTCTACCAGAACAGGGTGATCAAAGACAATTAAGTAAGTGTACAAATCTAAAACCAACAGAAGACGTGCATGCATTCTAAGGCGCCATTAAGTTCATACTCGAACAAGAAGTGAATAACACATCGTGGATGATCGTAGTCACGTTTATAGTACAGGCGCAATTGAAAAGAAAATATAATTTACATAAAATAAGACCACAGTATCTTAAAAGTTTCAGATATCAGCCAACAGACCACGCCCATTGAAAGACCCGCCATCATATCAGTGTGCCGCGATAAATTCACGGCACTAGTAACGTTATTGCCATGTCCAGAGTGTGTGAACACCAGAGTTATGGCGAATCCTCTGCACAGCATCACTCAGGTGCCTGTCACCGAAAGAGCGTCGAGCATTGCTGGCTTACGTAAAGCCTTCGCTTTAAGCCTTGCGATAATGACACCCAGTCGGCGACCGGTTGCTGAGCAGTGCGTGACTGTGGACCGGCGTCATCTACAGATCAGCGTGTGTCTGAAGCTGCCAGTTAGTCGGCACAGGCATGGCGTGCTGAAACGAAGACGTTCGTCAGTGCAGCTCCGCAATGGAAACGACTCTTAAACAGGTAACTAGAGAATGGCTGGAAGCGTGATTTGAACTCGGGATGGTTCCATTTATCTTGTGATCCCACGGCAAATATGCTCCCAATTCCTATTCAGAGATCATGAGTGTATTTTTTGCCGCCGACAACATTTCTTGCAGCCGAACTGTCGGCAGCAGCGTAGCGCGATACTATATGACATGCAATGACAATGACGTCCATGCCCAGTAATGTCATCAGGAATCTACGTATTACCGAAAGTCTCTTTCAGATCCGCAGCCTTCAATAACATGCACGCATCTAAAATGTTCATTTAGACAGTCTTATTCAACTAATGCCAGGATAACTGATGCTACAGAGAATCCCGACACCTGGGATTAGGGTTTTAGCGAAGGCAATTTCTAGGGATTCGTTCAATCTGGTCCAACAACGGATTGTTAGACGATGCCATACATCTCTGAGATGTTTTTTTTAGGCAACACGAAAATTGAATGAGCAAATTACATTGACTTAAGGTCAGGTCTGAAGGTCAGACCAAGATCAAAACCAACCTGCTTTGTTACTACAGGGCTTGTTGTACGGGGTAGGTTCTGATGCTCATTTCGAATTTGTTGATAGCAGGAACCGAATTATACGTCTTCCATGTACTTCTTAGATGTCAGAACAGGTCATCGACCTGAAAAAACCCAGGTCAACATTTTGTTTTAGAAGCAGACTGCCCAGCGTTATATTTGTCCCTTATTCCACTGCAAAACTCGGAGTATTCTTGTATGATTTTGGTCACCATGGCCTTCAAGAGGTCAAACAAGGTCACCAACCTGAAATAAACCTGTGACCTTTTGCTTAGAAACAGTTATCTAGGTTGTGGGGGCACTTTGGAAACCAATCTGGAATTAAACCTCGTTTGACCTTATTTGACCAGACGATCCTGAGCTAGAAACCTCAAACTTTGACCTATATCAAAAATTGTATAATAGTAATATATGAAATAGTATAATAAATATAAGTAAAATAAGTTTTGACCCAGTATCGAAGGCGATTTTCTCGACCCAGAGAGGAAAAGCCTCTATCGACTGACAAATACCAACATTGATGCATTGGTGCATATGGTGCAACAGACCTGGAAATTTCATCCGTGTGCCAAGGGGAAACTCTATTCAGTTGATTCCAAGAGATTAACCCGCTCGATGACACACCCTACTGCACAAATGCTGGGCAGCTGGGGCGTCCTGGAAATAAGGTGGGGTCAAGGAAAAATTGAATTCCAGAACTGGTTACAGAATGCGTATACCAGCTGTGCCTTATTTTTGTCACGCTGAGCAAAACTAAAAATCAAACACAAATCAATGATTTGCCGCTGCAGCCTAACTTTAGAAGACCGTTTCATGCTTAAAGAACCAAAGGTGCCAGCAAATCCGGGCTCTAGCTTGATGATCCTCTGCCGTTTGAACAATGAAACGGCATTTGCTCTGACTAACATGACGCAAACCAACTATGGCCGATCCTAGCTGTCTCTTCTACCCTTTGCACTCAGAAGTACACCGGAGAGTTGGGTGTACAGATATCCTGGCATGATTGGATGGTAGGTCCTCTGGTACAATTATGCACCACAAATCTGCACACCCAACTTCTACTAAGCTCGACATAATCCATAGCATGTTCTGGAGGGCTCGAAACAACTCATGAAGTGGGGAAAAAACAAAACAAAAGACATGTACAGGATATTGACTTTGCTGTTGGGCAAGTGATATTCTCCATGATTTTCAGTACAAATGTTGAAAGAGGCAAAAGCGATCTAGAGCACGTATAGGGATGGGTGGTAGGAAACCACTCTGTGTGACGACGGATTCTCAATGCTTTCTTACATAGATGAGCACTTACTTTGGAAAATCAAGCGCAACGTTAGAAAACGAAAGCTGCACGTACACATAGCTTGGAAGGGAGCCACTACTCTAAAAAAATTTCAGGCGAAGTCGCCTATCTCGAAGCCCAAGCGCCCGAGGGTGGGGGCAATCGTTGGCATTCATGCAAGTATGGGTTTCAAGGGGTTCGCACGCAAAAAAGCGTGGTTTATTAAATTAGATACAAGCTGTGTGGAAAAACATGGGAGGGACATAGTCTATGTATTGGAGTCCGTGCACCATGTTCTTTCAAGATCCGCGACGCTACGCCAGCCGAGCGCGTCCAGAACGGGTGGAATGTGATCGATGCGACGGACACCGCTCACTAGCCGGGCTGTGAAGTGCATCACCCTTTGCGCCCCGTTTAGGTGACGCTCGGCCGCTCCACCCCAGATGTACAGACAGGAGAGGAAGTGGGAAGACATATTTCGGCAAGGAGCCTCAAAATCTCAGGGGTGAAGTGGTGCCGGATTTGAACAGGGATTGCATTACAGCGGCGAACGAGAGAGGAGATGTGGGGTTCCCGGGTGAGGTGGTGGTCGAATACACCCAGTACCTTCACTGAAGATGATGGATGAATATTTGTGCTGGAGATCGTAATGTGGAAGTTGCCGGTCTTTGTGATATTGGGTTTAGATCCGATCAGTATGAAGTCTGTCCTTAAGGGTTCATTTTAAGGCTATTTGACTGAAACTAGAAGTTGGCGTCATCGGCGTAGGATAGTGTGCGGCCGTGGGGTAGAAAGCTGGATAGATCGTTGCTGAAGATGAGGAACAGGGCTTAGCCGATAAAGAATCCCTGGGCCATCGCGTGCGACAGAAATCAGGTAGCCGAGCCACCAGCGACCACCTGCTACCGACCGCTCATTTCGAGAACACCCCGCACCATTCCAGCTTTCTGAGGAGGGCGCCGTGATTAACGCTGTCAGAGGCTTTGCTAAGGTCAGTCGTCGCTATCGACGCGACATGGCCGTTGTCGAAAGCCCTTGCCAGCCAGCCGACAGCGTCGATCAGGGCGTTCTCCGTCGAGTGATGTGGATGGTAAACATATTGCGATGGCGTCAGTATATGATTGTCAAGAAGGCAAGAAGTAAGCTGCGAGCAGACGATCTTCTCGGTGATTTTCTACAAAACAGAGGGAATACAAATGGGCCGAAAGTTATTCAGGTCTTATCGATCGCTCGGCTTGAACACCGGGGTGACGCGCGCGATCTTCGAGACGGACGGAAAGGTGCGTGATATAATAGAAAAGTTGATCAGGTGTAGGAGATGCGCGCCGATCACAGGGAAACACTTTCTCAATGCATAAGGAGGTACGCCATCGACACCGATAGTTCTTAACGCGCCCATCATCCTGATGACTGCAGAGAGCTCCGGTAGAGTGGCTGGATGCAGTGAAAACGCGTCCGCACGGGTGGCCATGTCGTGACCGGGTGGGTCACGCCCCCTCGCTGGCTGTAGTTCGAACGGCTTGAGGCGGCTCCAGAAATCTCGCCGCCCTGTCAGCAGACCGCTGCCCAGGTAGGAGCGTCGCGCGACAGTGATCAGTCCCTTCACTCTGTTACGGCACCGCTGGTACGTGCGGCGCTCCTTTGTGGTACGGTAGCCCCCCAGGTCTCGCGGGCGCTGTCGCGCTCCTCCATAACTGCGGAGACATCGGTATCTCCACGCAGCTATGGACAGCATGGCCGGCGTGACGTCGTGGTGATGGTCGGGCAATGAGCCTCGACTAAGACTTTCCACATTTCCATAAATGCGGCTACCTGCTCATCAGCGGTGCCAGCGTCGTAGAACGGCTCCCTGTCGGAAAGCAGCAGACTCAGGCTGAACGTGTCCCAGTCTCAAAATGGCCGTAACCACGTCTAACATAGTACATGGACACTTAAAAACGACAGAAAATTTACACGAAATCAAACTGCAAGTTGTTAAGCGCATTCACGAAAAAACATTATGCACATAGATAAGACAGCAGTGATAGTTTTATTCGTAGGAGAAAAACCAGGAGAATGGAGAAATAGGTTGGAGCGCTGGAGTGCTGCCGTGCCATAGAAGCGCGCCATGCGTACCAGTGGTGCCGTAACAGAGTGAAGGGATTGATCACTCTCGCGCGACGCTCCTACCTGTGCAGCGGCCTGCTGGCAGGGCGGAGAGATTTCTGGAGCCGCCTCAGGCAGTTCAGGCTGAAGCCAGCGAGAGGGTGTCACTTTAAACGTCACTTTTGCTATTGTTTTCATAAAGGCGTGTTGCCCCAATATCAACCGAACTATTTTTCCATTCTTCTGTTTTTTTTTTGTCTCCGAAGAAAAAGACACTAAAAGGCACGGCACTATTGTCTTAAAAATCATACTGTAATTTTTTGCAGTTTCAGATAACAGTAGACAGCTATTGAAAAGACCCACCATCATCATAGCATCTATTCTTGCTTGCAGGTATTGGCCTTGGTGGTCCTCGGTCAGCTGATGCTGGCCATGGGCCTGAACTTCGGCATGCACAGCGTCACCCTCATCCAAGTGCCGGACGAGCCCGACGGCTTCCTCAGAGCCGACCAGCTCAACTGGTCGATCGCCGCCACCTCGCTGGGCGCCGTGCTAGGCGGCCTGCTGAGCGCACCGATGGTGCCCGTGTTGGGCGCGCGGCGCCTGCTACTGCTCACCATGCCGCTGTACGCGCTCGGCTCGCTGGCGGTCGGCGTCGGTGGCCACTTCGGCTGGACGCTGAGCGGTCGGGTAGTCATGTTCGCGGCGCTCGGCATATCCGAGGGCGGCGTGCGTGGTTATGTGTCCGAGATTGTGACGCCCACGCGCCGTGCTCTCTTCACAACCCTGTTAAACTTCATGGTGTACCTGGGCCAGGTGCTGGCGCTGGCCGTGGCGCCGCTGCTGCACTGGCAGGTGCTGTTCATCGTGGTAGGTGTGGTGCCGGCCACACTTTGTCTCTTCGGTCTCCTCTTCCTGCCCAACTCGGCCAAGTGGCTGCTCTCGCGCGGCCACTCGGAGGAGGAAGCCGTGCGCTCTATCCAGTTTTTCCGTGGTGTGCAGGAAGATGTTGCCTCCGAGATACGAAGTATCCACGACTCGCTGCAGCACGCACATGTGGACGGCACCACAATGCCCATGTGGACGCTGCTGCGTCAGCCGGGCACGTGGCGCCCGCTGCTACTGGCATCCGTCCAGATGGTGTTGACTGTATGGTGCGGCGGCCCCACGCTACTGCTCATCACCGCCTTCGTGCTTGCACCGGTGCGGCTACCGCTTAGCGAGTACCAGCGAGCCACGCTGCCGGCCGCTCTTGCCGCGCTCGTCTGCGTCCCCGGCGGCATTACTATCGAGAGATACGGACGTCTACCGGTGCTGCGTCTGGGCGGCGCGCTCTCTGCCATCGGCTGCGCCACGATCGCCGCGTACTTCTTCCTCGCCGCCGAGTCCCAGGAGCGCCTCGCCTGGATTGTGCCGGTGGGCGCAGTCCTGACACAGGTGGCCTTCGTTGGCATGGTGGGCAACGTCGCATTCAACTACGCCACAGAGCTGCTGCCCAACAACACGCGCACCTGGGGCGCAAACATTGTGCTTACGGTACTCAATATGTGTGCATTCGTCCTCATGAAAACGTACCCATTCATCGAACAAGGCGTCGGTCTGGGTGGGGGCTTCATCATTCACATGTTGGTGAGCCTGTGTCAGGTGCTATTTGCCACGTTTTGCCTCAAGGAAACAAAGGGTCTCTCGCTGGAGCAGATTCAGCACTTGTTTCAGAGCGCTGACAAGGTATCCCAGATGCCACTTAATGTCACTAAGCCACCACCAGGCTCCGCGACATCGAGGTCCCGCGTTGATGCATTGGAATGAAAAGCAGCATTCTTCTCCGGTAACTCATCAGTGGTCAAAACTATTTTGAATCGGCCCGCAATGACGCAAGTATGATTACCACATAGCCACGTGGCGGTTGGATGTACTGGGGAAGGAATTTCCCCGTAACGGAGGTTAATGTTTATGTTTCTGCGATCATAGAACGTGTATTAGAAGCGTGAGAGAAGACATGTCTCTCAGAAACCCGAAATCATAGCGTATGCGCCCTATTCGATCATTTGATGGTATGCAATGCTCTCTCCAGATTTTGAGCATTCTCCACGGCTGACAGCCATACGCACGAGTGCACTTCCCAACGCGTGTCCAAACCGCATGTGGACAAATGCTGTAGGTAACCATTTACGCCCTCGCCAATCAACAACGTAACGTGGCTCACCGCTGAAAGCTAATCCTTCAAGTGGATGGTGGATACCTGTGGGTAGTACTTGCAATGATGCTGTACGAAAACAACGCCGTTAAAAGTCGCCGTTCCCAACAGGGCGCTCTCCGCGACATGCTGTGGGACTCTTGAAATGCTGCAAAACCTCATGCAAATACACTTATTCTGCGATGTGATGACATATTTTCTGTTGCCTCAAATATCTTACCTAATCAATACAACGCAGTTTGCCAGCGCATTCCCAAACGTCTTACGTCGCATCGTGCTGACCGCGGCTGGTGCACAGCCGAAGTTGCACGTGACATGCAGGATTGAGCGCGGCACGACGTTGCGGTTGCTGCATAAAATGCCATGGCATAAGCATGCATAGTGGGCTGTGTGATTCACAGTAGCATGGCTTCGCTCCCTCTCAGCCCGCGAAATGCGCCATAACCAGGCCTTGCAGGGCATCAGATGTCCAGTCGCATGCGTATGCGAAGTGAAAACATCTGAAAATGTCAGGAAAAGTCATGCATAACAGGATCGTTGCGACTGAAATGTGTGCTTCAGGTGATGCGCGGAGGTCGGGTGCGAGTCGCATGTGGCTCTCAAATGGCGCTTGAGATGGGCACGTACAGTGTGGAGCGATAGGCACGAATCCCGCACAAGTTGAAAATCACTCACAGCTGTCATGCTCACTTCGGTCCGGTCTGACAAAAGGACGCGTGCAAACCATGCGGGCCGGCTGCAGAATCCGGTGCAGATTCTGCAGTTATCAACTGTTGGAAACTAGAAATGCCACATCTGTTCTTAAAGGCCGGAAAAGCGCGGAACAAGGTACTTAATAAAAATATTATCAAACTTACCGTTTTTAAGCTTGTTCAAACTGCAGCTTGCGGGCCTGTGTGCTTCATGGGAGTGTCCCACCTTTTGGGACATATTTCAAAAATATACTTCAGTAAAACCTCAGGACCAGATACGTGTATGAAAAACACTGGGTAATGCTACTGCAGCATCATTAAGACACACAAAGGATACACATTTTTATTATTTTCGGGTGCAAATTACGCTGTCAATACTTCATAAAAGCACTACGCCTTTCTCTACAATCGCGACCACCGTCATCATAGCAACCGTCGCATTGTCCGTGTAGCCAGCCAGTATTGTCCGTATCTCGTGGTGCTTTTGTCGGGCTCGCTGGTCCGCCTTGCACGAAAAGATTCAGTCATATTTAACTCAAGAGGATTGACAGGAATAAGAGGCCAGAATGGTCAGGAAAACGAGCTTAGTCTGTAGGTCAGGTTTTCTCGGGGAATCATGGCTTAAATCGCTTGCAACTCTTACGGAAATCATTGAAGGCTTTCCATCCCTCGCCCTCTTTAAACACGCTTGTGTGCTGAGAGGTGGCTGTTTCACTATGTTGGAAGAACCCCATTTAACTATGTATTCATTTGAGCCTGACATAAACGTTGCCATAGCACTTGCCGGTTTCGCGCAAATTACGCATGCATCGAAGCCGATGATTGATGATTTGATGCTGAAGCTGATGATTGAAGCTGATGATGATTTTACAAAAAAATAAAAATAATGATCCGGAAACATCATTCCAGGCATTCATCTGTAATGACCCCTACAATCTGCTTAATAAGACAAAATCAACAACTATCCAGCTTTGGAATTTTGCTTTCCAGATTCTGTCACGGTTGGAGCACTATTGCGTATTCCAAACGTGCAAGAAAACAGCACTTCTACCACTGCATATACAAGACCTACCTAATATCGCCTCTGCCACCTGTCAATGTTGCTGCAATACTCCTGTCCTACATTGTATGATACTTCTATTTTCAGACTCTTTAATGGCTCAAAAACACATCCGCATAGTCGACGTGAGCGCTGTTTTGCCGCAGCAGTGAGCTTTGCTGAAAAATTACTGCATTTATCTGGTTCTCTTATCACACCCGTTGTCAGTTGCTATCAACTCGATATGTTTTGCTTCTGTGGTATTCCTCAAAGCAAGGTGTTTGGATAATATGTTTGATGGTCACTATGGCTCACCTTTCCCGCCGCCACGAACGAATAAATAAAGCAATGAAGGAATGAAGAACGGCTGTTTAAGACCGCAGCAGACGCCGCGTGCACTTTTAAGAGAATGCTCCTCACTTAAAGATATTGAGGCACGCATAATATATCATGAAATAAGCTTACTTATAACTATTGGGATACATGCGAGGTGGAAACGATTGCTCTGTACAACACAATTGTTCTGCTCAGTGCATATGCTGTTTAATACGTCATTGTTTGATTACGTCATTCCTACTTTGCACAAAAGTGATCCAGAGTCAATTGGCAGCCGTTATATCTAGACATCGTGCTCACGAACACCAGATACAAACGACTTGAATTCATATTTTTATTAGCCTTGATCGTGTCATGGCAAATGCAATGCCTTGACTGGGGTGAAAAAGTGCCTTTTCTGTCACCAATGAAATTTAGAGCCGTCTGAATTATCACTTTGGACCTTCGTTATCAGAAACCGTTGCAATATAACTCCAACTGCCATAAAGCACAAATACAGGGACAATTAAATGCAATGCGGCATAAGCATCAAACGCGTTCATTTCGGGAGCTCAATACAACCACGTAAATATCATTAGCTGGCCATCGAACACTTCATGATGGTCGAGACTAAACTGATCAAATTACCAGATAAAGACATACTTAACATAAAAAACCTAGATGCGTACAGTTTCCTTTTCAGTGGGGGTTGGGAATGGGTAGATTGTGTCTCGTTCCATTGCCTGACCCCCAGGGTAACAACTCCCTGTTCGGAGGACGCTTCCTGCGTTCCGTCCAAGGTGGAAGGCCCACCATTCCTTCGGCCACGCCCACCGCCCGCAGCTTCCCGCTGCCGCGCACGCGCCTCCGGCATCGCCTCGTCCAGCAGCAGACTTCGCCACCGGCGCTTCTGCGCCCTCACCTCCCGCCTGCCAGGATGAGCTTTGCAAGGCACCGCCCCATGGTGCGCCCCTCACAGGCCTGGAAGTAGACAGCGCGCCCGATGGGACAGTGGAGCTCTCGGCAGACGATGGGCGCCCGGCGTAACCTGCGTTTACGCCTTACGTTGTACACGACCGGCGCCCTCTGGAGGCTCGGCCTGACCGGCCTGTCCGACGGCCTGGTCCCTTGTCGCGCTCCAAGGAAGCGTCGATGGCGGCACCTCTATCCGTCACGAACATCTCGCCATCAAGAGCTCCGTACACCACGTCGGAAGAGAACAGTCTGTGTCCTGTCCTCTCCCATGGCATTGCAGGCCAATTGATGCTCAGCTACCGCCGCGCATAATCCGGCATCCCACGTGGCACCCATTGGTCCTTGGTCATACCATGACCTATGCCTTTTCACGCCGTTACACCTAAGGTTAAGTGAGACAGCGAAACGAGTGGACTGTCGCTTAGTCCAAAAAAACAACAAACAAACGAAGTCGCGCTACTCACAAGCATACATGTGCGTAAGAGCAGGACTGGGGTCGTCTGAATCCTCAATCCGTCTATAGCCGAGCCAAACTGCTCGGGCGCGTTCAACGCCTGCGTAGCCCCTCATCCTGTCAGTCTCTGATACTTACTGTGGTCATAATACTAGGCAAGTGTTCCGACGCCGCGCACGTTGAGGTGCGCCCTGCGTGAGATACCGGCGTACGCCCCTTGACGTCACAACTCCGAGAGATCGTCCGGCCGAGAGAGGCGCGCGACCATCGATAAGTTCGGCTCCGCCTTGGATGCGAACGCCAGTCCGTCCACCTAACTGGCACGTCTGCGTACTCTGTCGCGCCACCAATGGGCCAACGATGGTCGCTCGTCTGCCACACCGCGTATGCAGTGCAAATCAGTGTATGCAGTCTGCGTATGCAGTCTAAGTCACGCCGCGGCCACGCCGGGTCCACCGGCGGGACGACGGGCTGGATGCAGGGTGGCCGCCGGGCCGGCATCGACAACCTAGCCGGCACATCCTTGGATTTGAGGCCAACAAATAAAGGACCGACACAAGCAAACCAATAAACAAAACAAAAAAGCAAAAAAAAAAACAACAACAACAAAACACCAACTGCGACAGCAAGCATCGTCGCGACGAATGGACTCGTCTGACACGAATGGACTGGTCGAATGGACTCGCCTGAAATGCCCCGACCCACGCGTGTCCGTAGCCTCACGTCTGCACGTGGCTGCAGTGGGTTCGAATCCCACACGCTTGGCGCGCAGCGCGACCCCGCAAGATGCCGGCGGGTCGCGGGCGCTGGACTCCTTCGCCGTCCACACCGTTAGGTGCTGTCCTCTGCCGGCGGGTAGCGTGTGTCCGACGCCGCCCTGCGCACCGTCGGGTGCTGCCCTCTGTCGCGATTGCCGATGTCAGCTGGTAGATGGCGTCTGTGTCTCCTTCCAAGCGCTATCCCAGCCGGCGCCTCGCGAGTGACCTCCCTGGCCTCGCGGGGTCGCGGACGTTCTCTCGAGACGTAGCGGGCTCGGCGCATCTCACCGCGACGCCTCGGTACCCACGGCAGCCGATCTCCCTCCGACCTCTGGCTAACGGCCCGGAGATCACTTCGCTTCGGAAAGTTGGACGCCGTACTCCTTCGCGCCGTGCCTCCGGTGTCCGTAGCAAATCCCCCCGACGAAAGGGACTTTCGTCAACCGAGCATGAACACTAGTGTCCTAGAATTTCCGTCTTTTGGTGTAAAGCAGCACCCTATGAGGAGGAATTTTTCACTCTTTTTCCCCATGTCTTATGAGAATTTTTCACTCTTGTCTGCCATTCTCTAATCGCACTTGCCAAACCCCATTCCCCTTTCTTAGGTTTTCAGATGTCATCCAAAACCGAGCTCACTTGAAACCACCAATCACAAACGAGGCTCCACAGAACCTGGACACCTATGGCTATGTCCTGCCTCACCTACATCTGAATCATGTCTATGCACAGAGGAAGGGCGCCAAGTACGTTCAAGCCCAGGAATCCCAGAGACTCCAGCCGCTTGCACGCATTAAGTTTGGTTTGTTTACAAAATGCATCACAATCGGCATCTGTGTGCCAAATACAAGGCTGTCACACATCCCCTATTTTTTTTCTTTTGTCTCACCACCACACCACGAAAGCAGGGCTTGGTGCAACCACCGGCAAGGCCTGGTAGAAAATTTTACTCCACGTAGTTATTTTTTCACAAAGAAAGCTTGACCACTAAATGACATCATTCCCGAAATGCTGGAGTGAAAAATTTAAGAAATGCCTTCTAAATAAAATTTACAAGACGAATATCGCCATTTGAACACTTTTGTTAGCAGATTTTAAGTCAAATCAGGTGATTGCAAAATTTTGAGAGAAAAGCATCAGTATTTATGTTTATTCAACCACTTTTGTTTCTCTTGGTATCATACGATTGTCATGCCACTTTCTTCTTCCCTTCTTTTCGATTGCCTTCGGGGGCACCATCTGTTGCTTAAAATGTTGAGCAATTTCTCTGCAAGATGCTCCAACTGCGAGCTTGTGCGTATTTCATACATAAATTGGATTAATTCGTGAATCACCCAAACATGCTTGATATGCACCCAAAAGTGAACAATTAACAGGGAATGAAGGGGACAATGTGAAGCACGAAACTTATTTTTACCGGCATTTTCGCCCCGTTTAACTCCAGGTTAACCGTTTTCTTGGTTCATGGCGTTGCTCGATAATGATAAATCCAAGCCTTTTGAGTGTCCAACCCACCAGGCTACCTAATAAGGCTTTCCTAATGCTGCAATATAGAGCTTTGGGACAGAACTGACGCAGCAAATACAGAAGTGTTTGATGGCATAATTCTGCATTCTAGAGATGTTTATCATGAACACCTCTTGCTTGTTTCGCATTTTAATCTCGAAGGTTGGTAGGCATGATTAATGTTTATATTTCGGGGGTGAGTGGGATGACTCTGTCTCCCAGGAGACCATGCAAAAGGTACAGACTTTTTGTTTTGGGGGAGCAGGAAGAAGCCAGTAAGTCTCCTGTGGACCAAGTAATTGCTTACTTTCTATGCATTCAGTGCATGATTGGTAACCAAAGTTAGCCATATTCTGCTTGATTTCAGCCAGTTTTGTCATAAGACAAATTATGATGCCACAAGGCAGCAATGGGCTTATTTTGTTCCATATTTGGTACTATTTGCCCCAAATTTCCTGAAGTGTTGCCTCATGGCCGCTTTAACCAGATGTTTTTCATAGTTGTCATGGTTCGCTGACTGGCAAATTACTGTGCTGTATATTTGCACTATATTTTTAACACAGGGATACTCTAAGCTGCATAGCAATTATGATATGAGTTAAATATTAGTATGTAACAAATGGCCAGACCATCTCATTTAAAAATGTGAAGCCAACATCTCAAACTTTGTCATGAAATATTAATAAACGAGCCTAAATAGACTCCTCTGCTGCAGCTGAAAAGGCAAGCAGCAATACTGCCATGGTTTTCTAAAAGTTATGTTACTTTTGGAGAAGAGAGATGGCCTCAAAGAACCAAGTGCCTCAAGTGCCCCAAGTGCCTCAAAGAACTGATAAACAAACGCAACAGGGTGCACAGTCGTCATCAAATGGACAGACTACAAAAACATAGAGCCAAAGCAGGGCTAGACATTACGGCTGCAAAAACGGCATGGTACAGGAAACGAATCCAAAGAATTGCTTCCGACAAAAGAGGTTGTTGGTACAGACAAGTAGCCAGCTTAACCATCCGAAAACCAAAATCATGGAGCCTTGATCTTGTGGAAGCCAATGATGATAATTAAAAGCGGAATTAGTAAATCGGGTTTTTACAGAAATATGCACAACGTATGGACCGCTGCGTACAGAAGAGCTCCCCTGCTATCTGCCTGCGGTAATATTCATGCTGAAATACAGCCGTGACAAGCTGCTTTTCAGCTACCGCAGTTGAGAGAAAATATGGCTGTGCCCACTGGACGACTTCCAGTGAGGTTAGTAAAGGAATTTTCTGAACTGGCCGTACCACTGACTCATATTTTCAACCGGTCATTGCATGAAGGGCGCGTGCCATTGGCGTGGAAGAGAGCAACAATCACCTCTGTGCCAAAGAAAACATCGCCCGAGTTGCCAGGAGATCTGAGACCGCTAAGCCTCACACCGACTTTTAGCAAGGTTTTGGAAAAAAATATTGTTCCGCAAATTCTGGCGGATATAAAATCAAGCATAGTTAAGCGCCAATACGGAAATATGAAAGGTGCCTAAGCGTCGCACTATTTGATTAGGTTGTTGCATGATTTGCTGACGGAGTTAGACAAAGCAGACAAATTATTTATTACTTTCTATGATTATGTACGATTTTAGGGAGGGATTTGACCTCATTGATCACACAACAGTTATCCAGAACATGCTTGCAATGGGACTTCGCTCCGGGTATGCAAAGTGGCTTTGCTCATTCTTGCAGGACCGACAGCAGCGGGTCAAGATGCCAGATGGAACCATGAGTCGTTGGAGAACCATAACATGCGGCACTCCACAAGGCACCTTAGTTGGCCCGGTTGCTTTCCTGGCTATGGTTAACGGTGCCGCTTCTGATATTGACAACCGACTGAAGTATGTAGACGACCTTACCATATACCAGGCGTGTCGAATTGACCGAGTAGATCGCCGCTGCCAGTTGCAAGAGCACACTGGCGAGATAAGTGATTGGGCAACGACAAACAAGATGTTATTGAACACGGACATGTGTCAAGTCATGCATTTTTTCACAGCCAAAAAACCATTAGCACCACTGGACATTATGATTCAAGGAAAAGCCTGCCAACTGCCATCAAAACTAAGCTTTTAGGTGTAACAATATCAAATGACATGTCATGGCAAGCACATGTAGATGAAATTGTAACCAAAACATCGAAAGCTCTATATATGCTCTACATAATGAAGAAGTACCATCCACAGCAGGAACAGCTTGTTTGTGTGTGTGTTACTTACATCCGGCCATTGGTAGAATATTGTGCACCGGTTTTTCATGCGGGACTCGCTGCCAAGCAGGCGCAACATCTTGAGAAAGTTCAGGAGAGAGCCTTGAAAATCATCTCCGGCCATACGGAAAAATACTCGCACATCTTGCAACGCTTGGGCATGGAAACCCTCGCTGACAGAAAAGAAAAGCTATACCTAAGGCTAGGAAAATAAATGCAAGCGTCTCAAATACATAGAGACTGCTCCGAAGCAGCGAGTGGCGAGCCCCAGCAGAAATACCAGATGCGCAAGCATACTCCAACGTTTTACTGTGGTACGCGACTACGCAGATCAAGTATTCCCCATATAACCACTCTTATAACACAGATGTATTATCAACTATGCAGTATCCTACTTCATATGTACATTGTGCACATGTGCTACATGAGTTGATACTCGAGGCCATGCTTTTCTCAATAAACCGTCTTTCTCTCTCTCTCTCTCCTCTCTCTCTCTCTCTCTCTCTCCTCTCTCTCTCTCTCTCTCTCTCTCTCCTCTCTCTCTCTCTCTCTCTCTCTCTCTCTCTCTCTCTCTCTCTCCTCTCCTCCTCTCTCTCTCTCTCTCTCTCCCTTCCTCTCTCTCCCTCTCTCTCTCTCTCTCATGACAATCCTGGGCAGTGGCTCGGCCAAGCCCTTTCAAGCCCTCGGCTCGGCTTGGGAGGGCTAATAGCGGAAAAGGCAAAAGCTTCTAAAGTCATTAGCAACTTGTTTTCTCCTCAATTTTGGCCAAGTTACTTTCGAAAGTTTGAAAACTCGGGCCCACAAAACTAGAAACTACACCCTTGATACTGGGCCTGAATTATGAAGGAGACCCTGGTGGTGAGAAATAAGTTGAAATTAATGCCAGCAGCATTGCAATGGTAAAATTTTCACGTCCATAAAAATATGACCACCTTCTGCATTCCCAAGCATTTTCCTTAACCGCCGTTCGCTTAGAATGATACTGTCGCGCACGTCACTGTATTCGGCGACGAAAGACAAATGTGGCAATAGTTGCCCTTTGTTTTCTTCAGTTAACAACCCGAGCCCCCTTGCGGTACGACAGAAGCGTGCTCACCCTGGGACTCTGCTCTGCGTGCTCACTCAGGACTCAGCCTGTCAACCGGCTGGCTGCTGCCGAGTGGCCGGGACTAGCACTACTGCGTTGGTCGTGCTGGTCCGGTTTGAAACTTCGGTGCCGGCACCGAGGTGATGCCGGCCCGGACTGACAGACAGGGAAGCGGGTCCAGAGAGGGACGGATCACGAAGAGCAATAAACACTGCGCTGTCAGGTTGCACAAGTAGTATATTAACGATATGGCTCTGTTCGACTACCACACTTGACAGTAGCAAACATCTGGCTAGTTTCGGCAGTCAATATGCCAATAGCAACAGTGGTCATACTGTCAACCGTTCTATGGTAGGCATATCACTAATATCACTAACATAACAGAGCAGCGAAGCTATGGGGGCGCACATAGTTTTCACCCGACCCACAGTGCCACACACAACAACAGCACTCGTTGGCGCCACCTATTGGTGACCCACACGACTAGGTTTTGACCTCGTGCCGCTACACCACCCCTTTCCCCGGACATGTCACAATCGGAAGGTGACATGTCGAACGCCGGAGCGCACTGGGGGGACCACTTCGCGGCCGTAGCGCGTACGGACGGCCGGACGAGCTGGGTGCCCAGTACCGTCCTCAGTTGGCGGGGAGCACTGGGGTTCATTGCGCGGCGGCGGCTGGCTCCCGGGGAGATCCGGACGTATCTCGCCCCGCGTAGGCACGCACGGGGTAGCGTCCTGAATTTGCCGCTCTGGCGACGGGAACAGCAGTAGCCGCGGGCCATCTACAGAACCGCGTGTGCAGCCGGCGGGCGAGCTGGCCCGGATGGCGTTTCGTAGATTGGTAGTGGATCCAGAAAAGCTGGCTTGACGCCATCGACAGAGACAACTTCTTCTTTGTCCTTGCGCCGGATGGTCACTATCTTCGATGACCGCCTGCACACGTGGAATGGGTCGTCGTAGGGCGGTTCTAGCGGTGTGCGTGAGGCGTCTCTCCGGACGAAAACATGGGTGCAGTCCAAGAGGTCTTCAGGAATGAAGGCGTTCGTCCATGGCTGCCGGCGTGGCTGCACCGGGCGGAGTTGCCGCATGACTCGCCGGAAGGAGGTTGACGTAGGACGCCGGGTCCAGCGGTACCGTACAGGGTTGGTGACTGAGGAACTCCCCTGGCAGCCGGAGTGTTGTACCGTAGACGAGCTCCGCAGACGTGCAACCCAGGTCCTCTTTAGGGCTGACCGCAGCAGAACCAGTTGTAGGAGATCGGTCCAACGAGTGGCCGCATCTGCCGCCCGCAGATCTGTCTTCAGCTGTCGGTGGAACCTCTCCACCATGCCGTTACTCTGCGGGTGGTAAGCTGGTGGTGCGATGCCTAGTGCAGCCAAGAGACGCCGACAGGTGCTGCCACAGGCCGGACTCAAACTGGGCACCGCGGTCAGTGGTGACCTGCGCCGGCACTCCAAACCGGGCCACCCAGCCGGCGACGAAGGCGCGGGCAATCGTGACCGCCCGGATGTCCGCCACAGGGATGGTACTAGGCCTGAATTAGGAAGGAGACCTTGGTGGTGAGAAATAAGTTGAAATTAATGCCAGCAGCATTGCAATGGTAAAATTTTCACGTCCATAAAAATATGACCACCTTCTGCATTCCCAAGCATTTTCCTTAACCGCCGTTCGCTTAGAATGATATCATGCACTTAGACTGCATGGACTTTTAACGTCCCCGCAAATTTGCAATTACCGATTAACCACCCACAACTACCGATTTTATTCACGCAGGTCCGAATTAGAAAGCCACTTATCTGCGCAGGTCCAAATTAGGAAGCCACTTATCTGCGCAGGTCCGAAATAGGAAACCACTGATCTGCTATACTCTGTGCTACGAAGGCGCCGGTCCGTCCGTTTTGCGAAGCACCGCTCATGGGCCGAAGGGGAAGCACTGAATGGGGAAGTTTCAAAACGATGGGAAACGAAAACGAAATCAACACGAGCTTGTGGTCGCGACGATAAACATAGGGCAAGCCGGAAATGTGGGCGTTTGAAAACTAGTGCTGAATACCTCAGCTATTGTCGAAAGTTCAACCAGTATCGTAGCCACACTTGGGTCATCGGATGCACTGATTCATTGTCAGCATTGATCACCAATTTATTCGTTATTCTGCGCACTGTCACGTCCATACGTCAACTTTACCTTCGGGAGCCCAATCCAGGGAGCTAGAATCGCTTTTGAACTAGGGTGGGAGTGAACAATTCCATCGCAAAAAGACCGTGCGGGAGTGAAAAAATCCATTCACAAGAGATGGAGATTATGAGCTCGTGACTGATGCTTCAACAAACAAAGACATCTATTTGAAGTTGGCATGGACGTAATATCACGAACCTAACAAAACTATTTCGTTTTTAACATCTTAGGCTATTAAAGTGAAACATAACACATTAACACGCGCTCAGGTGGGGGGTGGGGGTCAAATTGACCCCCCCAGAGGGCTTTCCCCGAATGCTTCTGAACGGCGCGGCGTAGTTGCGCCAAATTTGCATAGCTGTAGAAAATTGCATAGCGGATCGTCTGACGTACAAATTTGTATGTACCTTGTAAGGTCGTTGACCTATGACAGGTCAAAGTCAGCCCATGGTTTCAGCGAGGGCAATTTCTAGGGAATCGCTCAATCTGATACAACAACGGAATGTTTGACGAAGACATACATCTCTGAGATGCTTTCATAGTCACCACAAATATTGATTGAGCAAATTATGTTGACCTTAGGTCAGGTATGATGGTCAGACCACGGCATAAACCAACTTGATTTATTACTCTAGGACTTGCTGTATGGAATAGTTTCTGGTGCTCATTCTGAATTTATTGACAGCAGGAACCACATTACATATCTTCAATGGACTTTTTAGAGGTCAGAACAGGGCATTGACCTGAGACGACCCGGTTCGAACGTTTTGTTTTAGGAACATCCTGCCTACCGCAATCTTTGTCGCCTATTCAAAAGCAAAACGCAGATCAGTTTTGTATCATTTTGGTCACCATGATCTTCAAACGGTCAAACAAGGTCAATGTCCTCAAATGGGCTGGTGACCTTTTGCTTAGAGACAGTTGCCTAGGTTCTGTGGGCGCTTTGGAGATCAACCTGGAATTTGACCTTGTTTGACCTTATTCGACCCGAAGGTCATGACCTAGGAAGAGGAAACCCCAACCTAAGTGAGTTTACGTATAGGTCAAGACATCCTGTAAATTTGGTGTATCTAGCTTTCTTAGTTCACGAGATCTCAGAGGGGGTCAAACTGACAAACAAACTGAGCGAAGGGTATCTAGCCGGCCCACCGGGCGCGTGTTACAGCATAGCGATTTCATGACAGTACTGAGCATAACAAATTATTAGCACCGATAACTTGATGCTGCACTTTTCAATTGCCTTCCACAGCACTTCTAAAACAAAACAAAGCGAAGGAATTCAATAACAAAATAACAACAGAAAATGCAACAAACATAAAACACGCAAAAAAAAACCTTAGGCTACTACATATCAGCTCACCACCAAGCCAAACACAATAGACAAACCTCTGTCTTCTGTTAAGATGGGGTAGGGAAAACAAACATTTTGTCACTGTTTCTTAAAAAAATACCAATGCTTATTTCCATGAAAGTAGCCTATGCCTGACCTGAACAGGCCTTACATCATCTCATCCTGTATAACTTGTTTGTATCACAGCAGCAGTTGTGAGTTGCTGATTCTCGGACAATTCCTATTGCCACTTGTCATGCACTTGACCAACTTAACCTAACTTAGAGTAGCTCATATGATGAACATCATCTCAAGTCACCTACCTGTTGACAGCAGCACTTGCGACAAACACATGATATTTAAAGCTAGTTTTTGGCTGGTTTGAACTCGCATTAGTCAGTTTATTTATGTATGCTTGTTGACATCAGACAAAGTGGACAACACACAAATCAAAACACTCTAAATCATTTTGAACAATTTATTTTGAGTGTCATGGTTAACCTATGGCAAGGGCAAAAATGTGTATGCTCCACAAAACAATCTCTCTTCTCCAAAAATGACATAACTTTTGGATGACCATGCCAGTATTGCTGCTTGCCTTTTCAGCAGCAGCAAATGCATCCATTTGGGCTTGTTTATTCATATTTAATGACAAAGTTTGACATGTGTGCTTCACATTTTACATGGGATGGCCTTACTATTTGTTACATATCAATATTTCACTCATGTTATAATTGCTGTGCAGCTTGGAGTATCCATGTATTAAAAATATAGTGCATATATAGAGTACAGTCATTTGCCGGTCAGCGAACCATGACAACTAGAGAAAACATCTGGTTAAACCAGCCATGAGGGACCCACTTTAAGAAATTTGGGGTAATTCACCAATAATATAGAACAAAATAAGCTTGTGGCCTCATAACTTGTCTTCCTTATGTGCTGAAAGCAAGTAAGGTAAGCACTCATTGGGTCCACAGTAGACTTACTGGCTTCTTCCTGCTCCCTCCAAAACAAAATTCAGCACCTTTTGCATTTTCTGGTGGCAGAGTCTTTCGACTCACCCCCAAACATAAATTTCAGTCAAGCCCACCAAACTTCGAGATTAAAATGCGAAACAAGTAAGAGGTGTGCACGATAAACATCTCCAGAGGGCAGAATTTCGCCATCAAACACTTTTGTATTAGCTGCGTCAGGTCTGTCCCAAGGCTCTATATGGCAGCCTTGCCTTGCCTTAATAGCCTTGCCAGGTAGCCTGGTGAGTCGGACACTCGAAAGGCTTGGATTTATCATTATTGGGCACCGCCATGAACCAAGAAAACGGTCAACCAAAGGTTTAAGGGGGCAAAAATGGCGGTAAAAATAAGTTCCGTGGTTCAAATTGTCTCCTCCATTCCCTGTGAATTGTTCACACTTGGGTGCATATCAAGCATGTTTGGGCGGCTGGCAAATTAACCCAATTTATGTATAAAATACGTACAAGTTTGTAGTTGGAGCATCTTGCAGAGAAATTGGTCAAATTTTAAGCAGCAGGTGGTGCCTCTAAAGATAATCGAAAAGCAAGGAAGAATAAAGGGGTATCACACTGGTATGATACCGAGAAAAACAAAAGTAGTTAAATAAATATAAAAGCTGGTATTTTTCACGCAAAATTTTGTAATCAGTCGATTTGACTTAAAATCTGTTAATACAAGTGTTCAAATGGCGATATTCATCTTCAAAGTTTAGTTTAGAAGACATTTCTTGAACTTTTCACCCATGCATTTTGGAAGTGATGCAATTCAGTGGTCAAGTTTCCTCGGGAAACAGAAATGCGTGGATACAAATTATCTACCAGACCTTGCTTGCGTTTGCACCAGGCTCTGCTTTCGTGGTGTGATGGTGAGATCCCTCCCCCCCCCAAAAAAAAACAAATAGGGGATGCGTGAAAAGCTTGCATTTGTCGCGCAGCTGCAGATTGTGATGCATTTTGTAAACAAACCAAACTTAATGCGTGCAAGCGGCTGAGGTCGCTGGGGTTCTTGGGTTTGGAGGTACCTGGCGCCCTTGCTCCGTGTAAACATAGACATGATTCAGATGTAGGTGATGCAGGACATAGCCATAGGTGTCCAGGTTCCGCAGAGCCACGTTTATGCTTGGTGGTTTCAAGTGAGCTCGGTTTTGGATGACATCTCAAAACCTCAGAAACGGAAATACAGGTTTTGCATGTGCGATTGGACGATGTCAGGCAGGAGTGAAAAATTCACATAAAATATGAGGAAAAGGAGTGAAAAATCCCTCCTCATAGGGTGTTGCTTTACACTCAAAGTCGGCAATTCTAGGACACTGGCTCAATCCCACAGCTTCGCACCGTGAAAGCACCACCTGCTTAACGCCCGGCTAAAGGCATCCGTACTTTAAAAAAGAGTGGTTCACGTTTCTATGGCTTTTTGAGACGATACAGCCATCTTGCCGCATTGTTGCCGGTGCCACCTTGCAGCATGTGGTGTTTTCAATTGCTATTTTCTTAACATCACTCGGTTTGCACAAATATTTTGCAACTACAAATATTTTGCAACATAGTCGTACTGCAGTTTTGTGTGAATGCCATGTGCACTTCTGGCCTTTTTTGTCGACTCTCTTGGGTTTAATATGGCTGAATCTTTTCCAGCATGGGGGACCAGCGAGCCCGATGAGAGCACCACGAGATAAGGACAATACTGGCAGGCCATATGGACAATGCGGCAGTTGTCATGACGGCGGTTGCGACTGCAGGGAAAAGGCGTAGTGCCTTTACAAAGTGTTGAGGGGGTAATTTGGACTCGAAAACACCACAAATGCATCTCCTTTGTGTGTCCTGATAATGCTGCGGTGTCATGAACCAGTGATATCGATATATGTATCTGGTTCCGAGGTTTCATTAGAGTTTGTGTTTGAAATCGTGGTGTGATTGTGGAGGGTGTGCGCCCTCGCTCTCGCTGTCTTCCGGGCTCTACATCTGACTGTGTGCCGGGGGGGCGTCACGTGACCGCGGGTCTCCCGATTCGCCGAGGGTCAAGGGTCGGCCGCTGAGGCGGCGGCAGGGACCCAATGCTTGCAGGTGCCAGTCGGTTTTTGGACGGGTCAGGGCGCATGCACCCTACGTTCTTTTACAAACTATTTCGGCTATCATGCCCGAAACCGCCGCGGCCAGTGGCGATGCTGTGACAACGGCTGCTGCGAGTGTCCCAAGGCCAGTGATGCCGAATACTACGACCGGAGTGGACAGAGGGGCCGCGGTGACTGGTGGAGGCCTGTTCGACGCGCGACTCATCCCCGAGTTCATGGCACGGCCGACGTCGTAGAGTGGTTCACGAGAGCGGCCGTGCTCCGCCGTCATCGTTGATCAGGCTTGCCCAGCATTCTGTCGGCGCGACTCAAGGGTCGCGCGTTTGCCGTCTGGCTGCAGATGCCTGAGGAGGCGCGCGCATCGAGTGACGCCATGCGTGATGCTCTCTGTGACGCGTTTGCGATGGGTCGCCTCGCCGCGTACGACGCATATACCAGCCAACGGCTGCTGCCTGGTGAGTCGCCTGACATGTTCCTGGCGGACTTACGGCGTCTCGCAGCTCTGTGCGGTGGGACCCCGGAAAACGTGGTCACGTGCGCTTTTTCGCCGGCCTGCCCGACGAGGTGCGGAGGACTGTCCGCGCTGACTCCCGGGCGGAAGCTTTGAGTCTGGCGAGCACCCTGGTGCGAGCCCGGACAGTGCTGAGCGACGAACGTGCCGGTGCGGCAGTGGCAGCGGCTGGAGCGCACGAAGAACGAAGAACCCGACAGACGCGTCCGACAAGGCGACCCGTCCGGAGGTGCTGGACCTGCGGACGGGCGGGTCACCTGGCAGCGGCGTGCTTACACAGGCAGGGGGCTGTGTTAGCGCCAGCGCAGTCCCCCGACCAGTAGCGCGCGCTCTGCCAGTCGTGACACGGCTGGTGGACCAGCGCCCCCAGCGTGCCCTGCTGGACACGGGATGTGCGGACACCCTGGTTCACGTGAGCTGCTGCCGCACGTGGCGCCCGTGCGCGGTCAAGATGCGAGCGGTTAGCGATAAAGTGTTGCGGTGCGTGGGCACCGCCCAGGTGACGTTCGACTGCAGAGGCAAGCGAGTAATGCTCGCGGCGCTGGTGGTCCCGGATCGTCCATTGGGGTTGGACGTGCTGATCGGCATGTCCGGCATCACCGCGTTAGGGGGCATCAGTGTTCGGTCCCCGACTGATGTGCAGCTGGGTGCGGCAACGCAGGAGGCGCCGGAGTCGGCAAGTGACGAGCCGGCATGCGGTGCGGTGGCGCCGGGCAGCGACACGCGAAGCTCACTGGCGTTGGAAGCGGCGAATTTCGCGGCTCGGTTCGACGGCGCTCACTGGAATGTGGCGTGGAAGTGGGCGCACGTGCGTGGTCCCGAGCGTCTCCGGAACATCGTGAGTGAGTACGCTGTGCGCCTGAAGCATAAGAGGCCTGCTGGCGCGACTTGGCTGAGTGGGTGGCGAACGGATGGTTCCGGCCCTATGACGAGGAAGAGGACGATCCCGCTCGGGGCCTGATTCCCTTGATGGCAGTCCAACAGCCGCACAAGGGGAAGGTCAGGCCGGTGTTGGACTACCGCGAACTCAATCGGCATGTGACAGCGCACACCGCGGATACTGACGTGTGCGCCGAGCAGTTGCGCCGCTGGCGCCAGCATGTTGCCCGGTTGGCCGTGGTCGACCCGCGAAAAGCGTACTTACAGCTGTGTCTGAGGCGCCGGCTGTGGCCGTATCAGACGGTGCAGGTCAAGGGCCGCACCTACAGCATCACGCGGCTCGGATTCGGCCTCGATGTGGCGCCGTTGATTATGAAGACCGTTGTTCAGGCGGTGCTGCGTGAGAACGAGGCGATCAGCCGGGGAGTGCTCGCCTATGTGGACGCCCTGCTCGTTGGCGAAGACGTGGTCAGCGCCGACAAGGTGGTGAAGCACTTTGCGAGGTACGGGCTGGCCTGCAAGCCGCCGGAGCGCGTCGCGAACGGAGCGCGAATGCTCTGTTTTCGGGTCGAGGCTCGGGATGAAGAGCTGCGGTGGTGTCGAGACAATCAGGTACGTCCACCGCCGACCGAGCTCACCCGGCGTGCAGTGTTTGCGTGATGCGGGCAGCTGGTGGTGCACCTCCCCGTGGCGGGATGCTTGCGGGCAGCAGCTGCCTGGCTAGAGAGGCGAGTGAACGGCCTGACGATCGGATGGGACGACCCAGTGTCGGGTGATGCACTGCGCGCGCATATCCAGGAAGTCGCAACGCGGGTGAGGGCAGCTGACCCTGCTCGTGGGCCGTTGGGAATGGTCGGCCGGGAGCTCGTGGTGTGGACTGACGCGAGCTCCATCGCGAATGGGGTAGTCCTGGAGGATACAGAGGGCGGCGTTCTCGGGGATGCCGCGTGGCACCGGCCAGATGCCAAGGCGGCGGAACATATCAACATGGCCGAGTTGGACGCGGCGATGAGTGGCGTGAACGTGGCCCTAGCATGGGGCGTTAAGCGCTTCAGCTTACGCACGGACTCAGCCGCAGTGTTCAAGTGGTTGAATGACGCCTTGAGCGGACGCTCTCATCTCAGAACAAAGGCGCAGGGGAGATGCTGATCAGACACAGGATTGGCCTCATGCGACAGTTGGTCGACGAGTTCCAGCTCTCGGTGACCGTCCAGCTGGTGCAGTCTTAAGACAATCCTGCCGACGCGCTCACCCGAGTTCCCCAGACCTGGCTGCGAGCAGAGCCTCGAGATGCGACTTCAGCCGCAGCAGCCGCCGCGCCAAAATGTTTCAGGGCACCCCGCAAGATACGACTTCGGTCTCCGCCACTATCGGGCCGGAAGAAGTCGCGGCGCCCCCAGCAGACTAAGAAGCCGCTCACAAACCCACGGCAAGCGACGTTCGTGCCTGGATTAAAAGCATACACGAACGTACGTGGCACCAGGGGATCCGCCGGTCTCTGTGGTACGCCAGACTGGACCTCGGCAGACACGTCGCACGCGCCGACGTGCGAGCCGTCGCCAGCCAGTGCGATGTGTGCCGTTCGATTGACCCGGCGCCGACTCGCCGGCGGTCCGGCTCACTCGGCGTCCCGACAGCATGGAGCCGACTCACGATCGACGTGACCCATTGCCACTGCCGCCTCTACCTCACGATCGTAGACTGCGGTCCGTCCCGGTGCAGCATTTGGAGCGCACTGCGACGGTCTGACGCGGCAGAAGTGACGGATTATCTGCATCGAGTGTTCCTAGAACGCGGCGCGCCGGCTGAGCTTGTGCTGGACAATACCACTGAATTCCGGAGCCGGCGAATGAATGCTTTCGCCGCGAAGTGGGGGGGGGGGGGGGGGGGGTCGGCTGCGGTCTCGCTCGGTGCACGAGGCCGGCGGCACGAAATCGTGGAGCGCCATCACGGAACTATAAAGGTGATGGTCGCCCGCCAAAGGTCTTCCGTCAGTGAAGCGGTGCATCGGTACAATGCGACTCCGCAGGACGGTGCTAACTCGCTGAGCGTGCCGATGGCGCAGGTATTACGCGCAGCCGGTGCCGACCTGCCGACCGGCCAGCGCGCTGCCGAGCCCGCACCGATGTGTCAGCCCGCACCGATGATGATGCAGGAACCCGTCTCATCGTCGTTTCGCGTCGGCGATGCGGTGCAGATGCGGCGCCAGGGGCCCGCCACGCGGTGTACCGATGTGTCGCGCCAGGGCGTAGTGACGCGGGTTGTGTCGGACCAGGTGGTTGAGGTCGACGGTACGCCCTGGCACGTGGGGTGTCTGCGACGCCGGAACCCGCAGAAAGGCTCAGACGGGAGCCGAATGCCCGGCGCGGGTGAGGAGTTTGGGGACGACGCAGGCACGCTGCCGATGACGAACATTGTGTCGAATCATGAGTCCACGGGGGGGGGGGGGGGGGCAGTTCAGATTCGCCTGCCGTGCCGTCATGCTCGTTGGTCGCGAACTCTGCTGAGCGTCCATCGCTATCGTGGAGCGTCGCGATGAAGTGTCGAGCTTCAGCACGAATTCTCAGTTATTGTGCTGCGGTGAGCATGAATTGGATGAGTGCGGTGTGCGCAAAGATGACTTGTTCGTGTCCTGCTACGGTGCGGTGCTACCACGGCCTGGGCCGGATCGTCCACAGGGAGATATGGGGTCACAGGAACCGCGGACGAGCGGTCGCGCTCGCCCTGCAATCAGTCGCATTGTACGGCTTCAGTGTCCCCACCGACCTCATTGACGATTACTAGCTTGTGTAGATTGGTAGAGTGACTTATTTCATCGCGTCTGACAGCACGCAATAACTTTTATATGTAACCTGTCCACGTCCTGATCAATATACCACGAAAGGATGCAGCATGCATTGCGGCGCATCCCAATGAAATTGCCAAACTTCGTCGCGAGCGACGAAATTGCGGATTTCTGAAAAGCCTAGAAATATAAAAGCTTCGTTGTTGGACAGTCTTTTTAAACGTCATCATCATTCGTCAAACGTCATCATCATTTAAACGTCATATAAAAATTCACCCTGGTGCTGGGCCGCTAAGTGAGGTCTGGTTACTGCAGCCATGGCTTCCGGCAATTTGGTCAAAAACTCATCCATTGGCAGAACAAGTTCAGTTTAAGTACAGCGTACTGTGCTCACCCATCGCCTAAATCTTATTTCATTGCTTGCTTTCATTCCTTGCTTGCACATTGATAGCTTTAATAAAAATGCTCGCACACCACCCTGAGCGCGAACAATTCGCACATTCCCGATCATGAAGGATTCCTCTTGAACATTTCTCACGACAGGACACAGAAGGTCCTGTTTAGTGACATCTCGCTAGCCAATATATCCAATGACCAGATTCGCATTCTAGTGATAACAGCTCTGCCAACTCTGCACACTCGCACTTTTAACTTGCTGAAGCCTATAATTCCGATTTCGAAATGTCACTAGCGACTTAAGCGCTGATTATGTCCTCTTTGACCCAATCTAATCAAAATCCGAGCGATGAGAGTGTGAGACAGAACTATCACGAGTTTTAATCATGCGTCCAATCGTCCTCTAGTTACCTATTTAATGGTCCCCTTCATTGCGGAGCTGAACTAGCGACCGTCTTCGTTTCGAAACGCCGTCCCTATGCCCACTGACATCTTCAGACACCCCATAATCTGCAGTTTGTCCTGGCTGAATGCCAGGCACGGATCAATAACCGGTTACCGACTGTCAGCATTTATCACAAGGCTTAAAGCGGATGCTGTACGTCAGGCAGCAGAGCTCGAGGCTCCTGAGGGACCGCAAATTTGAACCGCCGGCAAGCATGAACTCCGTCCGCAGCGGGCATCGCTGGTATAGCTTTGCTTTGGATGGTTATCTCGATACCCGGATGCGCGAGAACGTGTAGAGCCGCGCGGTGGTGCTAGGTTCGTAACGGGTGGGTGGTGGCTTCGATTCCCGGGACGGTGGCCGATTTGCGTTTGGGCTCACTTTCCACGCTTGCGTCGGATTTTCTGGAGCAGATCATAGGCATGTACGTAAAGTTATGAGATATTCACGCTACGCAAAGTTCAGCCATTATTAATTTCATTATGCGGTCAGCTACCGGTCATGATGAAAACCCACGCGGGTATTCGGCCTTTCCGTCACTAATGTCGGCTCTGGACATATGTTCCCTGTATTTAGACGGGGCCGAAGCCTAGCCGGTATCTAGTTGTCCGGTGGTGACGTGAACCACGTCGCCAAGGAGAGCCTACTTCGAAACAAAAGTAACCAGATTTCAACCACTTTGTTTCGGGTGGTTTGGGGTTCTTCGTTTTAGTTGCACGTGTCTCAAGGCGTAACTGAAACAGAGAACGCAGTTCTACCGATATTTCTATGATAGTGCATGCCACTTTTCTGCACCAATACAAGTCAACGGCATTGTGATTTCCGCCTGGCCCTCTAATTGTTGGCATGTGGCCGCTGTGGTGTTCTTCGTTTAGTTGCATGTGTCTCAAGGCGTAACTGAAACAGAGAACGCAGTTCTACCGATATTTATATGATAGTGCATGCCACTTTTCTGCACCAATACAAGTCAACGGCATTGTGATTTCCGCCTGGCCCTCCAATTGTTGGCATGTGGCCGCTGTGCCTCATCCCGCACCAAACTCCACCACTGATTGAGCCAAGGGCGGATTCCAGAGAGGGCGGTCAACTGGTCCATGACCCGCGTGGTACCTCGAAGTGGCCCATGGGATCCGAAGGGGCCCCATAGGTGACCGAACAAATGCAGTATTTTAACACAAATCACAGGAAAATTTCCTTGGATTTCCAGGCCACCGAGAACAGTTGCAAACGAAAATGAATGACCTACGAGAAAAGATAAAAAATCTTCAATAATGGAAAAAGTTGTTAATTGGAATTATAAGCCTTATCACGCCCTCCAGGGTCCTGTCCTGTTTCCGGGGACCTATATGCCTACTTGCGAGGTCATTTCGATCGTTAAGGAGCCTTCCACGTTAGACCTGACTGCTTTGCGTTTGCTCGGAGGGCCTTGCACTGTTTCTGTGCTCTTCCTGCTAGCGTGACGGGGCGCTCTTGTCAATCAGAGGTCTTCCACGGATTCCTTCCAGTCGCCAGAAATGCTCTGTGGGCTATGACAGAGGACCCCCATGTAAACTTGCCCGGGTATTCTCGGTGGCCTGGGGGCTCTTCACATTGGTTTCGGTTCACCTACCGACACACTTGCGTTATGCTCATGGGCCCTCTGCATTGGCCTAGGGCGCTTCCATTTTTATGTCGCTTGCCTAGGGCCCTACGCTCTTGTAGGGGGCTCATCTGTTAAAACTGCTTATGCACACTCTGTCGGTCGGGGCGCTCGAAACTGGGTCCAGGGTACTTTCCACTTGAATGGAGGGCCGTGCACACTTGTCGGGGCCTCATCTGTTAATTTGCTCCGGTACACTGGATTGCCTATGGGCCCGGCACATCGGGTATTTTAATGTAGGGACCTACGCTCTTGTCAAGGCTATCTGATAGCCTGCTCGGACACACTCGATCTTTCGGGGGTCCTCTACATTGGGTCTTGGGGAAGCACCTATTTGAATGGAGGCCCTACGCACTTGTCTGGGGTCCCCTCTGTTAACTTCCTCGGCCAAAGTGAATTGTCCGCGAGCCCTGCACATTGCGTCTTGGCGTTTGAATTTAGGGCCCTGCGCTGCTATCGGGACCATCTGATAACCTGCTCGGGTACTCTCCATCTTTCGGGGGCCCTCCGCACTGGGTTTTGGGCACTTGTTACTTCAATGGAGGGGCCTATGCCCTATGCTCTTGTTGCGGCTCCTTCTGATAGGCTGCTCGGGCACATTCTATTGTTAGGGGACCTTTGCGTCTCGTCTTGGGTACTTCCGATTTGAATGGAGGGCCCTGCGCCCTATCTGCTATCATGCTCTGACCCATTCGATCAGTGGGGGTCCCATGTCGTGGGTATTTCATATTTGAACGAAAGGCCCCACGCACCCGTCAGGGTCCCATTTGTCAACCTGCTTAGGCACCCTGCGTTGTTTGGGGGCCCTGCACATTGAGGAGTTTAAGGTACGGCCCTACCCTCTTATCGGGGGCCATCTGATAGTCTGCTCACATACATTCGATCTTTTTGGGGGCCCTCCACACTAGGTCTTGGGTACGTTTTATTTGAATGAGGGCCCTACGCTTTTGTCGGGGGCCCATCCGATAGTCTGCTCAGGCACATTCGATTGCTCGGGGGGGGGGGGGGAGACTCTACACCGGGTCATCCTTTTTTGAACGGTGGGTCTAGGCACTTGCCGGGGGCCTTCTCTGTTCGTCTCACTGTTCGGCCACACTGGATTGGTTGGGGACCCTGCACATTGGGTTTCGCTGTTTGAATTTAGGGCCCTGCGCTCTTATCAGGGTCCATCAGATAATCTGTTTGGGACACTCCATCTTTCGGGGGCCCTTTGCACTGGGCTTTCGGCACTACTTATTTGAATGTAAAGCCTTGCGTTCTTGTCGTGGCCCCTTCTGATAAGCCGCTCCCGTGCATCCGATTGTTGGGTGACCTCTACGTCGGGTCTTGGGTACTTGCTTTTTGAGTGGAGATCTTCACGGGGCCCTATCTGTTAACATTCTCGGGCACCCTCGATCATTGGGAGCCCTCTACATCGTGCCGCGGGTATTTCACATTTGAATGGAGGGCCTTACGCTGTCATCGGGTCTCCTCTGATAAGCTTCTGGGGTGCATTTCATCGTTCGGGGGGCCATCTGCATTGGGTCTTGAGTGCTTCTTATTTGAATGGAGGGCCCTACGCTCTTGTTAGAAGCCCTATCTGTGAAGACGCTCGGACGCACTTTATCTTTCGGGGGCCCTCTTTATTGGGTCTTGAGGACTTTCTATTTGAATGGAGGTCCCTGAGCTCTTCATGGGGACCCGATGTAAAAACCTGCTCGGGATCTGGCCACGCGCTCCTGTCGGCCCCCCCCCCCCCCAACTGTTACCTGCCCGGGCACACTCGATCGTTCCGAGGCTCTCCATGCTGTGTTTTGGTTACTTCTTAGTTGAATGGATGGTCCTATGTTCTTGACGGGCCTGCTGCTTTTCCCTATTCAGCTGCTGGAGCCGGTGGTGGATACAGACGGGGAGGGGAAGGTACGGGATCATGCCCCCCATGAACCATGCCGAGGGACCTATAAGCTCCCAAGAGGCCCATTACTGGCCAACGGGACACACTTTTCTAACAAAACGTTACATGCAGCTCAATTGGACGTCTTTGGGCCTACAGATGACCAAGAACGGTTACTAGCAAAAGTATAGACTTTATGAGCAGATAAAGTTAATTCTTTGCTGATTGAGAAGGCAATGCTTGGGAAAATTTTTGGGTTCATTCCGGCGTCCAGAGACACAGCGCTGTTGCCTGGACCCTTATGTCCACTTGCCGGGTCAGTCTGATCGTTAGGGAGCTTTCTACGTTGCCCTTGGTATCTTTGCACTTTCTCGTAGGGCCCAATGCCGCTGTTGGGACGCTATCTGCATTTATGCCTGAGCACTCTTGATCGATCAGGTTTTCCTCCACGGATTTCTCCCGTTTTCCCAAAACGCTCTGTACGCTTTTCCGGGGCGTCATACGCCAGGGTACACTCAGTTGCTCAGGGGCCCATCATATTAGTATCGGGTTCTTTCCACTTACTCGAGGGGCCTGAGTTCTAAAAGGGGTGAATGGTCCGTATCCCCCTGGATTTCAGCCGAGCGTGTATTGTCCAAAAAAGATCGCTGACGGTGGTATTGTCTGTTTTTATATTGGCATCTCGCAAATGTTCATTATATCTCAAACCAATAAGGCGCAAGGACTCCCCGACATCGACGATACCACTCCTCTGTTTTTTTCCTTCACAAAGTTTAGACTTCACACGCGCTCGGGTGGGGGTCAAATTGACCCTACCCCGAAAATTGTCTGAGATGATTTCCGAATGGTGCGGCGTAGCCACGCCAAATTTTGCATAGCTGTAGACAGCTAAATAGCGGATCGTCTGGCATCAAACATTTAGATGCACTATGTAAGGCCACGGACCTATGGCAGGTCAGAGTTAGGTCGTGGTTTCATGAAAGCAATTTTTTCGGGAATCGTTCAGTCTGATCCAACAACGGAGTGTTAAGCGAAGCCATATATCTCTGAAATACTTTCTTAGGATACAACACAATTCAATAAGCAAATTAAATTGAACTAGGATCAGGTGTGGAGGTTAGACCAATGTCAGAACGAACCTTTTTTATTACTCTAGGGCTTGCTGTATGAGGTAGTTTCTGGTGCTCTTTTCAAATTAATTGAAAACAAAACCATATTTTACACCTTCCATGGACTTCTTAAAAGTCACAATAAGTCACTGATTTAAAATGACCCAGGTTCAGACTTTGTTTTTAGCAGCATACTGCCTAGCAGCATACTGCCTAGTGTCATTATCCAACCGCAACACTTAAAGCAGTCTTGTACGATTTTGGTCGCAATGACTTTCGCAAGGTCATACAAGGCCACTGATCTCAAATGAGCATGTGACCTTTTGCTTAATACAGTTATCTAGGTTCCAGAGTCCCTTTGGAGACCAACCTGGAATTTGACCTTGTTTGATCTTATGTAATCCAGAGATCATGACCTAGAAACCACGAACTTCAACCTAAGTGAGTTCACGTACAGGTCAACACACCCTGTGACTTTGGCGTCTCTAGCTCTCTTAGTTCCTGGGGCCTCAGCGGATGAAATTACCCCCCCCCCCCCTCTCCCATCCGAGCGAAGGATATTAAACCGACCGCCTGGGCGCGCGTTAATTTCATAAACCCCGCTGTTTTTCGTGCAAACCCCTTGAACCCTAGGCTTGCATAAGTAGCAGTTATTGCCCCTCGGGCACTTAAGCTTCGAGATAGGATATTTCACCTTCGAATTATTTTAGCCTCTTGTTCGTCCAAGCTATGCGTACGCGCAGTTTCGATTTGCTAACGATATGTCTGATGTTCAAAAGCAAGTGCTCATCTGTGTAAGGTAGTGTTAAGAATCCGTCGGTTGACGGGGCGTGTTCCCGCTTCCTACCAGACATCCCCCCACGTGCTCTAGATGTTTTGACCTCTTCCAACATTCAACCTAAAGGTCGTGGAGAATATCCACTACTCAACAGCTAAGTCCATGTTTGTATGCTTCTTCCATCTTTTTCACTGCTTGATAAGTTGCTTAGAGCCATACGGAGCGTACTACGAATTACATTGTGTTTAGTGGAAGTCGGATGCGCAGATTTGCAGTGCAGAATCATACCAGAGTTGGTGTGCTTGATCACAGCTCCGTTTCTAACGTTGTACGGTTGTTCCTCTTTTATACCGTCACTAGTGTATCCAAATGCGGGCCCCCTTTCTGTATGCATAGGCGGATCCTGAGGGGAGGGGGGCACGTGTCCATGCCCCTCCCCCCACAACTCTTAGAGTATGTTTTGCTCCCCCCAAAAATATTCCCAGAACTAACCTCATAAAAGTTTCGTCTACTTACCGTCTGCTTCAACTTTGATGGTGCGCTATCAAACATCTCTTTCCGTTTCGGAAAAAATAATGAGGAAAAGTTGGCAGCGATTCGAATATCAAAACAAAACGCATGTTGACGCGGCTTAGTCATACTCGGCGCAAACATCGTGTTTGATAAGCACGTGGGTGATTGAATTGCTGAGCGTTAGCATTGTGCGAGGACCGTTCAGGACCCCGAAAAACCAGTTGCCCCCCCCCCCCCCCGAAAAAGCTTCAGGCTAGATCCACCCCCGTCTGTACGGCCCATTGTAAAGGCTGAATTGAGTAAATAAGTTGGCTTAACACTACCTGACGTAGATGAACACTTGATCTGGAAAATTCAACATATCCTTACAAAAATAAAACCGCGCTTACGCGCAGCTTAGAAGAAGGATTATTTAGCTAAGGAGCTAGAGAACTCTCTAGTTAAATATCTTATCTCGAAAGTGCCTGAGGTGCAGTAGGTGTCATATATGCATGCCAGGGTTTTAGGGCGTTTGCACGGGAAGAAACGTGGTTTACGAATTTAGGCGCAAACTGCGCGAAAAACATGGAAGGTACATGGTTTCGTTGGGAAGCCCATGCGTCCTACTCGTTTCATTTGTGATGAACACCTGCGAGGTGCCAAAAAAGAAACAGATAATAAAAAGAACCCTTCGGCGACCGGCGACCAACACCGGAAACGTGTGCTTTTCACATCGTGAAAAGGCTGGAGGACACGGGTTGGCAACCGATTCGGGTCTCGGTGGTCAGGTGTCGCAGTCGTCAGGCTTGTACTGAGACTTCCCTAATACATAACATGTGACATATTCCCAACCCTGATAAAAGCGTCTGCAGCCCCCTCCTGGTTAAGCTTCTTTCACTTTCACTTGTCATCTCTAAGGTCCTATATTTGTCACCCCCGCAGATAGACGTTGTGAAAGTGATGTACAAAATAACACCACATGGTGAAAGTGATTCCTTGCTTGAAGACCATTGAGAACCTTCTCAGTTTGGTTATGTCCAAACAAGTGTGCGTGGGCAGTCACTTAGTGCGTGGGTAGGCCTACAAAAGGCGAATCGTGATTGAAATCGTCCACGTCCTTAGATGCTGCAGTCGAAATGTGACACTGAGCTGGGTGTGGCGAAGAGCAGAGAGAAACTCACACATCAGTCGGTGCTTCCACATTTGCTGCGCGCCGACTGTTCGCGGGATGTTTACGGACACGCCTTTCGCGTCGTGACCGACCAAACAGCAGACACAACACTTCTCACCACGTCCATGAAGTTGCCGCACCTTCTCTATCACGCTCAGACCGTGTGCTCGTAGAGCAGGCTGCGAAGGAACAGGCTGGCATCCGTGCAAGACGTCTTGAGTCATATGTCGGTCGTATCACGAGAACCAAGGCAAGTTTGTGGCTCATAGAACACATCGTGTCCCGCAATTGACTCAGTCGAATAAATATCTCGAAATTATGCCCTGCATTCATGAGTCAGAATCAGAGCCCGCGTTCAGCTCTTGCGTCCTGTCCGGAGGTGGAATCAAAGTGGATATTTTGTGCTGTGAGTCTGAGTTGGAATTAGTTTTGTTGGTGCGAAATCGGCCACAAGTATGACATCATGCCAGTTATTTTACTGTCACGCCCTTCTAAAAAAAAACTTCGGTAACTTCTGCAAGGCTGGAACCTCTTTGTCAGTCACGTGCGCTGCCCGCAATCGCAGTCTGCATCCTCCGATAGTTGCAAGCCCAAACACAATGTCCACCGATAGTGCCCAAAAGTAGTACATGGCAACATGCTGATATAATGCTGTGGCGGGGATCACCAGCAGACAGCGGTCGATAGCACAGCAGCAGCGCCTAGTAATCCGAAAGCATACCGGCACGCGCGACAGACCGTCTCAATGATGTCACTGTTGCCGAACAAGATGTCACGCCTTCCTACGTCCCCTCCCGTTGCCAACGTGACCTTCGTCCTTGCATTCCCGGCAACATCGTCGGGCACCACGTTCTTGGTCAGGCGCACGAACTCGCTCCACGGACAGCTGACGTCGCAGCCAGGCAGCTGCAGCTGGTGCGGCTCCGTGGAGCTGTCGTTTCTGTAGAACAGCTGCACCAGCGGCCCCGCGTCCGGGTCCGAGTGCAGCTCTACCAACAGGCAGCTGGACAGCGGCGGCGCTAGGCCGTTGTAGACCTGCGGAGGCGGCGAACGGGTGATGATGGATGGGGGACCTAGGGCACGCGGAGACGCGAGGGCGGCGAGGACGATCGGGTGTTGGACGTGGTGCGATGGCACGAGCATGTTTGGTCTGTTACGATTTCAGCATGTTGCGCTTGTCGAACAAGTTCTGGCAAGCATTCCATAGACCTATGCCTTGCGCATGTTCGACATAGGCACCTAACCGACTAGCTGTGCATTTTGTCTTACTGTCATCATTTTAGCCAAGCAGATGAGGAGTGGTCCTCTGAAGACAATTTGGCACAGAGTGGAGGATTCACAGGCTCGCGGACATCTAAGAGGCCTTGAAGACGATCCGAGACTATCAAGGCTACGGAACCCCAAAACGACCGGGGAGTCACGGCCACATATAAAATGGACGTAGGGCGGCATGGTTGTCGAAAAAGAGGCTTCTGGGGTCGGCAGGAGCTACTAAAGATACCGAGAGTGTTCGCTGCACGGCTGAAGAACGGCTCGGGTACGAGGATTCCACCTCTCTGCAGAATCTAATGTAGCCTGGAGGCCTGACACGCGGCCCAAGCATTCTCGCAAAAAGGATGACAAAATTGCGATACGTGCATAACGCTCATAAGGCGGTCGGTGTCACCGAAACAAATCCGTCTGAATATGTGAAAGTTAAGACGCCCGTGGAAGACTCATAAATGTCAGGAATAAATGTCAAAGGAATAAGGAATAAATGTCAAAGCAAATGATGGTCCCAAGGTGATCCGGTCCGTGGGGTGGCTTAATCATCTCGTGAGGTTTGTCTCCAGGCCGGCGCAATCATTGCATGCTGCTGCTTTGATTGCATGGTTGCTGCTATGATTGTATGCTGCAATCATTATCACCAAGATTTCACTGCGAAGTTTTCAGGGTCTAATTTTATCCTTGATCCACGTCAGCTTTGGTTTGCACCTCTTTGAACTCTGTTCTCAATAGCGAGACATTAAGCGCCGTGCCAAATCATCTAAAACCTTCTCCAACTTGAAATCAAGGCTGGTGCTGAAAACCGTCCACAAAAGCCATGCCGTGCCCGTTCCTACCAGGGGCCCATATAGTTTTCTCGGCGGCTGCACGGGAGAGAGTGGGCACAGTACGTGACACGCAGCACGAAAACGCCACCAGCCAGCGTACCTGCAGCGTGGTGAGGACACAGGCGACGTTCACATTATGCGCCGAGTACATGAACATCCTCCGGCTGGGCGGCTGCAGCGTGCCATCCACTCGTGCCTGCATGTTCTCCAGCATCTCCTTCAGCAGCGGACCGCCGCCCAGACGGCGTAGCAACGGCGTGGCGCCGAACACGCCGAACTCGATGTCGTTCAGCGGCTTCATCAGGTCGGGGAAGGCGGGGGCGGTGGCGCCCGGCGGCGGCGCCAAGGCCCAGTCCGGCGTCGTCAGGTTGTGGTACGCCTCGATCCAAAGCGTGTCGTACAGGTAGCTGAGCTTCTCAAGGTCGGTGACGTCCTTGCCGCTGTGCTCGCCGAGGTAGGCAAACAGCGCGGCGTTCCGTGCGACCAACGCCGCCATCTCGGGCGACTCGAACACGCGTTCGCGCTCGCGCTGGTAGGCGGCGCACCATTCGTACGACTTCAGCTTGAGGTCGGTCTGCACGGGCCGCGTGTGCACGGGGATCGGCTGCCAGGCCAGCTGGGCGTCCCACACATCAGCGCCCTGCGGCGGGTACAGACCGGCCAGGTTGACCTGCGCCGACATTAGCGTGCGGTCCACGTCAGTCGACTCGACGCGCGTGTAGTTGAGATGGTAGGCCGCCGGCAGGAAGCCGTCGTACCGCCGCCGCAGGTAGCGGCCCAGCTCCAGCTGGTTCCGCTTCCCCTCATTCGTCAGCTGACCGTCGCCCTGCGGCCAGGCGCCCCGGTTCGGGTCGGTCGGATACGGGTTGATCGGCGTGCGGGCGCCGTGACGGTACAGCACGTGCACCAGCTGGAGGGTGGGTGGTGCCGCCCGCGCGCACCAGCAGCCGTCCAGCAGGGTCAGGAGCAGCGGAGCGCGTATCGTGCCGCCAGCGGTACGACTGACGCCGGCCACGCCCGGCGCGCCGCCTCCAGTGACGGCTGACGGGAGGGTGCCAGGGGCGCGCTCAGGGTCAGGAAGTGCGGACGAGGGCGAAACCACGGCAGATGGGCAGGGACGCGCTCAGGCGTTAGGATGCACAAACTGGGTCGGGATCATCGAGAAGGGGTAGGGGCACGCTCAGCGGTCGGGGCATGAACAGGGGCAGGATCATGGAGAAGGGGCCGGGGCACGCTCAGGGGTCATGGAGTATGGACCGTGGCGGGATCATGGAGAAGGAGCAGGGGCGCGCTCAGGGGTCAGGAAATATGAACAGGGGCGGGATCATGGGGAAGGGACAGAGGCACGCTCAGGGTGGAGGGGCAGAGGCGTGCCCAGCAGTCAGAGCGCAGACGCTGGAGTGTGCTCAGGAGTCAGGAAGCGGAGGCTGTGGCGTGGTCATGGATGAGGGAAAGGCTGGCGTATTCTCGGAGACTATCGAGATGACACAGAGGTGCGTCCAAAAATCACGCTCTGGGATCAGGATCGATGACAGCGGTGATCTCGGACCTTGGTGACTCAAGATTCAGACAATGGGATTGTCTCGGCAAAACACTCAATCGGCAGCAGCAGCAGCAGCAGGCGATTCTGCCGCGACCACATCCCTGGCGAAGTGCACAGACTAATGAAACAGTCTGATGGCCCAAAACAGAGCTAAATCAACTCAGAAATACCACCGAACAGCGCCAGGAGAGTGCTAGTGCAATCTATTTAAGAATACCTCCCAGACGTTGGATGATTGTGAAAACCCCAACCGTCTGGGCACCGGACTCGCTCTCCTCCTCCAATACTGCAGTGTTGAAGTGGTGTAAGAGGTGATCATAACACGAGCTCCAACTTCAACAACATGGAATGCATCGGTTGTATCAGACGATGACACGTCAGACTTGAGGTCAGTGGCCCCGCCAGTTTTCCTAAGGGGGATGGGGAGGGGGAGGAGCGAGCTTGGTGAGGACACATCGCACAAATTTCAACTGATTATTAGCAGCTACCGGCAGCAATTTTTAAACACAAAATCAGGGGCTAAGGGAGGAGGGGCGCCTCCTCCCCCTGGCTGCGCCTCTGCGCAGGAACCATGTCTGTGGTCAATGGCGTGTGTTCACCGGCCTTCCTTCGAGCGATTCATCAACTTCTCTCCGCATTTCCCTTGCCCTCAACTGAACTTCGAAAATGCCCATGTGCTTAATGGTAGGAATAGATTATATAAAAAAAATCAGAGCAAGAGCACAACAGTCAATGCAGAAATGCATGAAGTGAATTTCCAGACGCAGATAGCAGCAACGGCTCATTAACGGGAAGTTGAGTTTCATCTGTGGTCATGGATGGATCGTCCATTACACACCACCCTTAATGATAACTTACCATTCGTCCCTGTACAGTCCTTTAATCAAACAGTCAAACCTTTGTCACTAGCGATCACTTGTTTTAGACGCATCGTGTATGGCCCAGTTTTCTTTACCTTTCGGCCGACAATGTTTTGCAGAGGAAAGAGCATCGGCTTAGGTCTGTAATGAGGACCGGCTATTCAGCTGACGAAACGTCGCTGCCAGGCCGGGTAAACACAGGCAGATAGAATCGCTTTTGAACTAGGGTGAGAGTGAAAAATTCCATCGCAAAAAGACCACGCGGGAGTGAAAAAATCAATTAGAAAAGATGGAACTTAAGAGCTCGTGACTGATGCTTCAGCAAACAAGGACATCTAGTTCAAGTTGGCATGGACGTAATATCAGGAACCTGACAAAACCATTTCGTTTTTTAACATCTTAGGCCATTAAAGTGAAACAGAATACGTTAACGCGCGCTCGGGTGGCGGGTGGGGGGAGGGGGCAAATTGACCCCCGAGGGTTTTTCCCCAATGGTTTCTGAACGGCGTGGCGTAGCTGCGCCCAATTTTGCATAGCTGTAGAAAATTGCATAACGGATCGTTTGACATACAAATTTTAGATGTACCTTGTAAGGTCGCTGACTTATGACAGGTCAAAATCAGCCCATGGTTTCAGCCAAGGCGATTTCTAGGGAATCTTTCAATCTGATACAACAACGGAGTGTTTGACGAAGACGTACATCTCTGAGATGCTTTCTTAGACACCACAAATATTGAATGAGCAAGTTACGTTGACCTAAGGTCAGGTCTGATGGTCAAACCAAGGTCAAAACCAATCTGATTCATTACTCTAGGGCTTGCTGTATGACATAGTTTCTGGTGCTCATTTCGAATTCATTGAGAGCACGAACGGCATTATACATCTTCAGTTGACTTCTTAGAGGTCATAACAGGCCACTGACCTAAGATGACCCGGGTCGAACGTTTTGTTTTAGGAACATACTACCTGGTGTAATCTTAGTCGCTTATTCAAATGCAAAACGCAGATCAGTCTTGTATCATTTTGGTCACCATGACCTTTAAAGGGTCAAACAAAGTCAATGACCTCAATTGGGCTTGTGAACTTTTCCTTAGAGACAGTTGCCTAGGTTCTGTGGGCGCTTTGGAGACCAACCTGGAATTTGACCTTGTCTGACCTTATTCGACCAAAAGTTCATGACTTGGGAAGCTGAAACCCTAACCTCAGTGAGTTCACGTCTAGGTCAAGACACCCTGCAATTTGGTGTCTCTAGCTTTCTTAGTTCGCGAGATCTCAGAGGGCTATCAAATTGCCCCCCCCCCCCTCCCACCTGAGCGAAGGGTATCTAGCCGGCCAACCGGGAGCATGTTAAGGCATACTAATTTAACGACAGTATTATGTGCATAACAAATTATTCACATCAATAATTTGATGCTGCACTTTTCAATTTCCTTCCACAGCATTTTTAGAACAAAACAAAGCAAAGGAAATCAATAGCAAAATAACAACAGAAAATTCAACGCGCATTAAACACCCAAATAAAAAAACAGTTGATTCCTAGACATCAGCCCATCACCAAGTCAAACACAGTAACATACTTCTGGCTTCTGTTAAGATGGGGTCAGGGAAAACAAGCATTTTGTCACCGTTTCTTACAAAATACCAATGCTTATTTCCATGAAAGTAGCCCATGACTTACCTAAAGAGGCCTTACATCACCGCATCCTGTATAAGCTGTTTGCATCGCAGCAGCTGTTGTGAGTTACTGATTCTTGCACAATTCCTATTACCACTTGCCATGCACTTGACCAACTTAACCTAACTTAGAGTAGTTCATATGATGAACATCATCTCAACTAACCTATCTGTTGACAGCAGCACTTGTGATAAAAAACATGACATTAAAAGCCAGTTTTTGGCTGGTTCCAACTAGCATTTTTATTCAGTTCATTTGTGTATGCTTGTTGACATCAGACAAAGTTGACAACACACGAATCAAAACGCTTCAGATCAGTTTGAACAACTTTGGGTTTGGTGAACAGTTTGAACAACAAGGAAATTTGGGGCAAGTAATCAAGAATATGGCACAAAACAAGCCCATTGCATGCCTTGTGGCATCATAATTTGTCTCATGGTAAAACTCGATGCATTTAGCAAAAAAGGGCTCACTGTGGTTAGCAATCATATGTTGAAAGCAGGTAAGGTAAGGAATTACTTGGTCCACAGCAGACTTGCTGGCTTCTTCCTACTCCCAAAAAACAAAAACTTAGTACCTTTTGTCTGGTCTGCTTCCAGACAGAGTCATCCGACTCACTCCCAAAATATAAATATAAATCATGCCTACCAACCTTTGAGAATGAAATGCGAGACAACTAAGAGGTGTGCATGATAAATATCTCCAAAGGGGAAAAATTTCGCCATCAAACACTTCTGTATTAGCTGCGTCAGGTCTGTCCCAAGGCTCCGTATGGCAGCACTTATTCTAATGCTGATGCCTTGCCAGATAGCCTGGTGAGCCAGATGCTCGAAAGGCTTGGATTTATCATCATTGAGCACCGCCATGAACCAAGAAAACGGTTAACCGAAGGTTTAAGAAGGCAAAAAAGGCGGTAAAAATAAGTTCCATGCTTCAAATTGTCTCCTTCACTCCCTGTGAATTGTTCACGCATGGGTGCATATCAAACATGTTTTGGGCGGCTGGCGAATTAATCCAATTTATGTACAAAGAACATACAAGTTTGCAGTTGGAACATCTTGCAGGGAACTTGGTCAAAATTTTAAGCAGCAGATGGTACCTCTAAGACAATCGAAAAGTAAGGAAAAAGAAAGTGGTATGACACTGGTATGATACAGAAAAACAAAAGTAGCTAAATAAATATAAAGACCGGCACTTTTCTCGCAAAATTTTGTAATCAGCCGATGTGACTTAAAATCTGTTAATAGAAGCGCTGAAATGGTGATATTCATCTTGAAATTTTAATTCGTAGGCCATTTCTTGAACTTTCCACTCATGCATTTCGAGAGTGATGCAATTTAGTGGTCAAGTTTCCTCGGGAAAAAAGAAATACGTGGAGTAAAATTCTCTACCAGGCCTTGCTGGTATTTGCGCCAGGTTCTGCTTTCGTGGTGTGGTGGTAAAACCAAAAAGTAGGGGATACGTGAAAACCTTGCATTTGACGCACAGCTGCAGATTGTGATGCATTTTGTAAACAAACCAAACTTAATGCCTGCAAGCGGCTGGGGTCGCTGGGGTTCTTGGGCTTGGAGGTAGCTGGCGCCCTTGCTCTGTGCATACATAGACATGATTCAGATGCAGGTGATGCAGGACATAGCCATTGGTGTCCAGGTTCTGCGGAGCCTCGTTTATGCTTGGTGGTTTCAAGTGAGCTCGATTTTAGATGACATCTGAAAACCTCAAAAAGGGAAATAGCGGTTTGGCATGTGCGATTAGACAATGTCAGGCAGGAGTGAAAAATTCACATAAAATATGGAGAAAAGGAGTGAAAAATTCCTCCACATAGGGTGTTGCTGTACACCCAAAGTCGGCAATTCTAGGACACTGGATAAACAACACATCCTCGAGAATATTTAGTACGTATCATTGATAAGAGAGGAAACGGTGTTTAGTACCGATGCGTACTAAAAGTGGCGGCGTCTAGTACGTATAGATAGCAAACAGAGCAGCCCAGTAACCCAAGGCTGACCAGAGTATATGAGGCTGTACAGAGGTGGACGTCGTGGTTTTTTTTCTTCCCATGGGAGTAGAAAGCCTTCACCATTTTGGGATCTCAGTTCCCATTTGAATGCGATTTGCTCCTAGTGCGCAGCGAGGTCGGTCGGTTGGTGGTCATTAGGGCGGGGGGGGGGGGGGGGATGGTGGAAGTGATTGGGCGGCGTGCCTGGAGAAACTCTCACGCATAATTTACAGAAGAGTGTTATCTACCGGCTGAGAATGATAATGATATATTCAGGACTATATATTGATATATTCGTGAAGAATGATATATTGTTCAAGGATGATATATTCAGGACTATTCAGGATAATGATATATTCAGGCATTGGAAAGGATATTTTCATCCAGGTATTGCAAGGAATAGGATACTAGTCTCGCAATGTGGTTAGCATCAGACTTGGGTTTGAATCGAATGTCTTGAACCAGCTCCGGACTGGCTCACATATTGTGGAATCCGGCTCAGCTTGTGACTCGGCTGTTTATTCTTCATTCGACTAAGTTCAGACCATATTTACATTGGAGCACATTGGAGTGTATCCGAGCAGGCTATCAGATGGCCTTGACAAGAGCATAGGTCACTACATTAAAATACCCAATGTGCCGGGCCCCTAAGCAATCCAGTGTGCCGGAGCAGGTTAACAGATGGAGCCCCGACAAGCGTGCAGGGCCCTCCATTCAAGTGGCAAGTACCCTGCACCCAGTTTCCAGGGTCCCGACCGACAGAGTGTGCATAAGCCGGTTAACAGATGAGCCCCCGAGAAGAGCGTAGGGCCCTAAGCAAGTGACATAAAATTGGAAGCGCCCTAGACCAATGCAGAGGGCCCATGAGCATATCGCAAGTGTGTCGGTAGGTGAACCGAAACCAATCGTGAAGAGGTCCCCAGGCTACCGAGAATACCCGGGCAAATTAACATGGGGGTCCCCCGCTATAGCCCACAGAGCCTTCCTGGTGACTGGAAATAATCCGTGGAAGGCCTCTGATTGACAAGAGCGCCCCGGCACGCTGGCAGGAAGAGCACAGAAACAGTGCAGGGCCCTCTGAGCAAACGCAAAGCAGTCAGGGCTAACGTGGAAGGCTCCTTAACGATCGAGATGACACTACAAGTGGGCATATAGGTCCCCGGAAACAGGATAGGATCCTGGACAGCATGATTAGGCTTATAATCTCCAATTAGCACTTTTTTCCATTATTGAATATTTTTCTCTTTTCTCGTAGGCCATTCACTTTCATTTGCAACTGTTCTCGGTGGCCTGGAGATCCAGAGAAATTTTGTTGTTTTGTGTTTAAAAAATTGTATTTGTTCCTATGTCACCTATGGGCCCCATCGGAGCCTATGGGCCACTTCGGTGCCCAAGAGGGGCCATGGGCCCCGTGACCGCCCTCCCTGGATCGGCCCCTGACTCAATCAGTGGTGGAGGTTGGTGCGGGGGGAGGGTAGGCACAGCGGCCACGTGCCAACAATTAAAGGGCCAGGCGGAGATCACAATGCCGCTGACTTGCATTGGTGCAGAAATGTGGCATGCACTATCACACAAATATCGGTAGAATTGCGTTTTCTGTTTCAGTTACACCTTGCGGCGCATGCAACTAAAACGAAGAACACCAAGCTACCCGAAACCAAGTGGTTGAAATCCGGTTATTATTGTTTCGAGCGAGGCTCTTCCTGGCCACGTGGTTCACATCACAACCGGACAACTTGTAGGTACCGGTTAGGCTTCGGCCACGGCCAAATACAAAGAGCGTATGTCCAGAGCCGACAATAGTGACGGAAAGGCCGAAAGACCGTGAGTTCTCATTATGACCGACACTTGGCCGTATAATGAGATTGATAATGGCTGAGCTTTGCATAGCACGAACATCTCATAACTACTTGCATGTCTATGAACTGCTCCAGAAAAAAATCGGTGCTGGCGTGAAAAGCGGGCCCAAACGCACGTCAGCCAACGTCCCGAGAATCGAACCCACCACCCACCCGCTAGGACCCCAGCACCATCGCGCGGCACTACGCATCCTCGTGCATATCGGCGACGAGATAAGTATCCAATAAAAACTATGCCAGCGATGCCCTCTGCGGATTGGAGGTGCCAGCTCGCCGGCGCCTCGAATTTGCGGGATGTGATTTGCGGAGAGCTTGTGAAGGCCGCTAGTTATTGGCTTATGCGAGTTGCATCGGACCCAGTACTAGTTCTGGCTGTTGATTGGCGGAGAACGCGTACGATTGGTGGCTTGTGTTTGGCGGAGAGGCGGCCTGCAATTTGCCATCGAAGCTTCTGCAGCCGGCGGCATCCCTCAGGAGCCTCGAGCGCTGCCGCCTGACGTACAGCATCCGCTCTAAGCCTTGCGATAAATGTTGCCAGCCGTTAACCGGTTGTTGATCCGTGCCTGGCATTTAGCCAGGGCAAACTGCAGATTAGTGGGTGTCTGATGCCAGTTAGTGGATACAGGGACGGCGCGTCGAAACGAAGACGGTCGCCAGTTCAGCTCCGTAATGAAGGGGACTCTTAAACAGGTAACTAGAGGACGATTGGACGCATGATTAGAACTCGTGATGGCTTTGTCTCACACTCTCATCGCTCGGATTTTAATGAGATTGGGTCAAAGAGGATGTAATCAGGGCTAAAGTTGCTAGTGACATATCGAAATCGGAACTATAAACTTCAGCAAGTTAAAAGTGCGAGTGTGCAGAGTTGGCAGAGTTGTTATCACTAGAATGCGAATCTGATCATTGAATCTCTTGGCTAGCGAGATGTCACTTAACAGGACCTACTGAGTCCTGCCGTGAGAAATGTTCAAAAGGAATCCTTCATGATCGGGGAATGTGCGAATTGTCCGCGCTCAGGATGGTGTGTGAGCATTTTTATTAAAGCTACCAATGCGCAAGCAAGGGACAATTTGGAATCGGTCAATGAAACGATATTTAGGCGGTGGATGACCACAGAACGCTGTACTTAAACTGAACTTGTTCTGCCAATGGATGAATTTTTGACCAAATTGCCAGAAGCCATGGTTACGGTTACCAGACCTCACTTAGCGGCCCAGCACCAGGGTGAATGTTTCGATGACGTTTAAAAAGACTGCCCAAGAACGAAGCTTTTATATTTCTAGGCTTTTCAGAAATCTACACTTTGGTCGCTTAGGACGAAGTTTAGCAGTTTCATTGGGATGCGCTGCAATGCATGCTGTATCCTTTCGTGGTGTGTTGATCAGAACGTGGACAGGATACATATAAAGTTATTGCGTGCCGTCAGGTGCGATGAAATCAAACAGTTTTGCGGGCGGTACATTTCTGCCGTATTTTGTAACGGAAGTGAAAAGCGCCGTTTGAATATGGAAAAGTGAATTGCTGTTTCGGTGCATCAGCTGCGAAATACAAGAACAGGTTCTTGTACAGATTGTACAGAAGAACAGGTTCTTGTACTTGTACAGTTTTGGCCAACTTGTACAAGAACAGGGTGATCAATGACAATGAAGAAAGTGAGTAGGTGCACAAATTGAAAACTAACAGAAAACGTGCATGCATTCTAAGGCGCCATTAAGTTCATACTCGAACAAGAAGTAAATAACACATCGTGGATGACCGTACCCACGTTTATAGTACAGGCGCAATCGAAAAGAAAATATAATTTACATAAAACAAGATCAAAGTACCTTAAACGTTTCAGATATCAGCCAACAGATCACGCCCATTGAAAGACGCTCCATCATATCAGTTAATCTTGCTTGCAGCTGTTGGCCTTGGTGGTCCTCGGCCAGCTGCTGCTAAGCTGCCAGCTGAAATCGTTTGCGGAAGTAAAGGATGTGTTATGCGTGATGCCTGTTAACTTAAATTCATTTGCATATACAGGTATTTTTCGCGCATTTTAATTCTCAGTTAGATGTGCACTGTATCGCAGAAATGACGGGCAATTGCTCTTTTTTTAACCCCCTGCATGTTGGTGGTCTGTAAAAACTGTGGCCAGCTGTTTTTGGAGAAAACATCTGAAACGTCGAGTAAAATCGGCAGACAAATTTAAATTTGCTACCGATATTCTTCTCGATGAACGCATGTAGCCGAAATATCACATTTATCTCTTCATTTTCCTCTTTCTTCTTCGAGGAATAAAGTTATTAGTGTTGTTTTACCTATACGCATAATGCTCCCCACAACTGTACTTTACAATTTGCGAAGCGCTGCCATCATGTCGATAATGATGGCGGCATGCCTTCTACATAGCAGTTTAAACATAATGTAAAGATTCTGTCCGGTCACTAAGATCCGCCTAGACCAAAGTCATGCCATAACGCCAGGTCGACTTCAGTTACAACTGCGTTGGGAGATATGGCTAAATGCCTGTCGTGTAAATGAATCGTGTTCAGGGTTGATGTGTGGTCGTGTATGCAACTCCTGCGATGGGAAGAGCACTCATTGCAATTGTCAAAGGGCGGGACCACCAGCATCGTCTCGCTTGCATAGGGTTGTGCCGCCGCAGACTCGCCCTACGGTCGAGTTTCTCCGTTGTCGGCGCAGAACCACATGCCTGCCGCCGTCGGCAACTACAAAGCCCGCTCCCGTGCCCACCCGCGAACAAGAAACAAACTCGAACTCGGTTAGTAGTCTGTGCCGGGGAACTCAGCTGAAATCGCCGAGCGCGACACGGTCGATACCTGCCAGTCATACACGCGATTTCAAACAGCAAAACCAAGGTGATGCTGATGACTTTGTGGACTGGAACATATATCAATTTGGTGTTTGGGGGGTTGCCCTGTCACCTACGCTACCTCTTTTCCTTTCTCCTCTCCTTCTTCTTACCTTTCCGCCCACTTCCCTAACACTTGAGTTCCCCCCCCCCCCCCCTCCGCTGAACTCGCCGAATGGCGCCGGCTGCGACGCTTCGATGGCAAATTTCAGGCCGCCTCTCCGCCAAACACAAGCCACCAATCGAACGCGTTCTCCGCCAATCAACAGCCAGAACTAGTATTGGGCCCGATGCAACTCGCGTAGGCCAGCAACTAGCTTCGGAACTCCCAAGCTTCCCAGGCTCTCCGCAAATTACATCCCACAAATTTGAACCGCCGGCGAGCAGGCACCTCCAATCCGCAGTGGGCATCGCTGGCGTAGTTTTTCTTTGAACAGTTATTTCGACACCTGGATGCGCGATGATGCGTTGCGCCGCGCGTTGGTGCAAGGTTCGTAACGGGTGGGCGGCGGGATCTCTGGGGATTCGAAACAAAAATAATCGGATTTCGATCACTTTGTTTCGGGTGGCTTGGTGTTCTTCGTTTTAGTTGCATGTGTCGCAAGGTGTAACTGAAACAGAAAACGCAGTTCCGCAGGTATTTGTATGATAGTGAATGCCACATTTCTGCACCGATTTAAGTCAACGGCATTGTGATCTCCGCCTGGCCCACTAGTTGTTGGCACGTGACCGCTGTGCCTCCTCGCCCTACCTCCACCACTGATTGAGTAAGGGGCGGATCCAGAGAGGGCGGTCACGGGGCTCATGGCCCCCCTCGAGCCCCGAAGTGGCCCATAGGTTCCGAAGGGGCCTATAGGTGACCGAACAGATAGTTTTTTTTAAAACAAAAAACACACCAAAAATTTTATGTGGATGTCCAGGCCACCGAGAACAGTTGCAAACGAAAGTGAATGGCCTACGAGAAAAGAGAAAAAGCTTCAATAATGGAAAAAATTGTTAATTGGAAATTATAAGCCTTATCGCGCTGTCCATGATCCTGTCCTGTTTCCGGGGACCTATACGCCCACTTGTAGTGTCATTTCGATCGTTAAGGAGCCTTCCACGTTAGCCCTGACTGCTTTGCGTTTGCTCAGAGGGCCCTGCACTGTTTCTGTGCTCTTCCTGCCAGCGTGCCGGGGCGCTCTTGTCAATCAGAGGTCTTCCACGGATTCTTTCCAGTCGCCAGAAAGGCTCTGTGGGTTATAGCAGGGGACCATCATGTTAACTTGCTCGGGTATTCTCGGTGGCTCGGGGGCCCCTTACGTAGGCTTCGGTTCACCTGCCGCCACACTCGCGATATGCTCATGGGCCCTCTGCATTGGTCTAGGGCGCTTCCAATTTTATGTCACTTGCTTAGGACCCTACGCTCTTGTCGGGGCCCATCTGTTAATCTGCTTATGCACAACCTGTCGGTCGGGGCCCTCGAAACTGGGTGCAGGGTACTTGCCACTTGAATGGAGGGCCCTGCACGCTTGTCGGGGCGCCATCTGTTAACCTGCTGCGGCACACTTGATTGTTTAGGGGCCCGGCACATTGGGTATTTTAACGCGGGCACCTACGCTTTTGTGAAGGCCATCTGACAACCTGCTCGGATACGCTCGATCTTTCGGGGGCCCTCTATATTGGGTCTTGGGGAAGTCCTATTTGAATGGAGGCCCTACGCACCTGTCTGGGGTCCCCTCTGCTAACCTCTCCGGCCAAAGTGGATTGTCCGGGGGGGCTGCACATTGAGTCTTGGCGTTTGCATCTAGGGCCCTGCGCTCCTACCGGGGCAATTTGATAACCTGTCCACACTGGGTTTTGGGCACTTGTTATTTCAATGGAAGGGCCTATGCTCTAAGCTCTTGCTGCGGCTCCTTCTGATAAGCTGCTCGGGCACATTTGATTGGTAAGGGACCTCTGCGCCTGGTCTTGGGTACTTCCGATTTGAATGGAGGGCGCTGTGCTCTTGACGGGGGCCCTGTCTGCTAGCATGCTGTGGCGCATTCGATCATTCGGGGTTCCATGTCGTCCGCATTTCATATTTGAGCGAAAGACCCCGCACACCTGCCGGAGCCTCATCTGTTAACCTGCTTAGGCACTCTGCATTGTTTTTGGGCCCTGCACATTGATTATTTTAATGTAGGGCCCTACGCCCTTATGGAAGACATCTGATAGCCTCCTCAGGTGCACTCGATCTTTTTGGGGGCCCTCCACACCAGGTCTTGGGTACGTTTTATTTGAATGAGGCCCCTACGCTCTTGTCGGGGGCCATCCGATAACCTGCCCAGGCACATTCGATCGCTCGGGGGGACTCTACGCCGGGTCATCCTTTTTTAACGGTGGGCCTACGCACTTGTCGGGGACCCCTCCGTTCGCCTCACTGTTCGGCCACACTGGATTGGTCTGGGACCCTGCACATTGGGTTTCGGTGTTTGAATTTAGGGCCCGGCGCTCTTCTCGGGGTCCATCAGATAATCTGCTCGCGACACTGCATTTTTCCGGGGGCCCTTTGCACTGGGCTTTCGACACCACTTATTTGAATTTAAAGCATTGCGTTCTTGTCGTGGCCTCTTCTGATAAGCGGCTTCGGCACATTCGGTTGTTGAGATTTCACATTAATCAGTAATGCACACAAAACAGGATATCAAGAAAAAACACCAAAAGTGTGAAGGCCTTCAGGTGCTGCAGCCCAAAGAGGCCACGACATTTCTTCCAGATGCACCTCAAGGTCGGACTGCTCCAATGCAAAGGCATGCAAAGGCAGGTTGGCTCACTGCATTGGCAATCAACTAACTATTCCGCAAGCTAATGGAAAATGAGTGTGCACGATTAGGAAGCTGTGCTGAGCAGAGAGATAGTGTGTGCTCTCATCAGCTTTCAACGGGCGGCGTGCGTCTGGTTGCAGGAGCATGACAGCTCGCACCGCCAGCCTGTCTGGTTCAGGTCGGCCCAGCTCGGCGGGGCCAGCGGTAGCTGTTCACCAGCGCGCTTTACCAGCGCGCTGGGCCCTACCCTACCCTGCTAGTTGCGCTAGCTGTTGATGGGCTAGTCTGTCAAGTTCAGCTGACTGATAGCCGCATCTTCACCCGCCACCGCGCACACCTGCGACCGCGCGCGGTGCCATCAAGGGCCTGTTCTCCCATCCTCGCGTGGCCGGTACGCCGGCCTGCTCACCGGCCGCTCCCCGAGGCTGCAGAGCGTCCGCCTGTACCCGACGGGACGGCGCCTCCGCGCGCCCTGCCGCCTGACGTGCTGGCGCTGCCGCTTCCGGGCCCAGGGTCGCGTTCGTCAGTGCGTGCTGGGCGACGCCCTGTGCGTGTTCGTCGTACCCCAGCTAGTTTAGATTTGCAGGCTTGTGCCCGCGAGCGGATTTTTCCTGTCACCGCGCAGTGGCCTTATGTGTATATGTTTGTCTTTCTTCCTTCTTTATTCGCCGGCCCCGTGTGCGAGTTCTTTTGTCGTTATGTTGCTGTCTTTCGATATTACGTGGCACTTGATTGAGAAGGAAGGATCGTACCGCACCATTTCAAGGCGGCTAAAGCTATACTTTTGGTTTTCGCGCTAGGTGGCAGCACGGGTCTCGGTACACGTGCGTCAGCATCATGCCTCATAGCGGGCCGGGGCACCGCCCCGTGTGTTTGGTTGCAGTGATACTGGATTGTGCCGTAGCTACCTTAACACAAAAGTGCAACTACATGTGTCTTCATTTGACACGATAAACCCAACGACGAGACGGGTTACACATCGTGTCACATATCATATACATATCACATCACATACTCATATCACCCTTACAGGAAGCGCTCCACACCTTATGGGGTTTTAAGCTGAAATAGCCATCTTGAACTTTTTGTGCTTCACAATTCTGCCCTTCTTAAGACCTAGGTCCCTCTAGATTCTTGGCTACACGCCACCGACACGAAAGTGGGGAAAGGTACGTCTGGAAAAGTATTTCAAAGTCACCTTGGCATTTATGACGCGATAACAACGTCCTTCAAATCCCAACTCCCATTCCATAAGTCATGCGGTGATCAAGGCCCAGGAAAATATAACTGTCGAGGCGTTCATATCTGACGTTTGTGAGCGCGATTTACAGATATAACGGTAGTGAATTGGGTCTTTATCAATGTTGTACAGGGTACGATGAAGGGTAACATAATCAAACCATGACGCGTTGAGGAGCATACTTTCTGCACTGAGAATTGTGCTGTCCAGAGCACTTTTTCCACTTAAAAGTATACACATAGTTTTAAGAGAGCTTGTTTCATTTAATTTCATTTCACTTTCTTTTCTTCATTTCATTTCACTTCATCATTCAGTACCTTTATATATGACACATTCCCTTTAAGTTGGTATATCTAAAGACTCCCCAATTTGCGGATTGACTCGATTCGTGAAGTGCTCTACTTCAGACATAAATACACCAACCACACTGTCAGTGCCTCCATTTCGACAACTGTGGCGCAGGTGACAGGCCAGTAACTGCGGGCCGTATGGGCATGTGAGCGAGGCTGGAGCAGTGAGAGACGCCCAGTTTCCCGTGGAATCCATACATTAGTCACAATGATTACGAGGCATGGTTAGTGTACGAAGCTAAAAAGTTTAAGTGCACCTGACCATCGCAATAGCAGGGAAGTGCAGCGTGTAGCTGTGTTTATGGCAATGACCTACCCAACCATTGCGCAACGAAATCTGGCCAAGCTTTTACCATTTTAGAAATACATCCATTCAAAGGGATCGGATCAAATTTATAAAAATGAAACGATTGCCTCTACGCTAACGCCAACCTCACCATTGATCTTCCCCCATTTAGGTAATATTTTGAAGTCTTTGGTAAGATAGATGCTTAAGGTTGTTAAATTTGTGCGGCCTGGCTTACTGGTTTGACATGCCTGACATGGGTTTTCTGCTACTGGGGCTCTTGCTATTAAAGTGAAACTGTTATTTGGACATAATTGTATGCTATTTGGCAACGCACTGGCTGTTAAATGGCTTTAAATCTTAAGCAGCATCCAAAAATGCATTATTTGGCTTGCTAAAATTTCTAACCCGCAAAAGTTTGTTAAGTTTGGCCCACGACCCGGCAAAAGCCCGCGGACTTCTACGGACCAGAATTAGCGAGCTGGGCGTTGAAAAGTTAAGTCTCTAATACACATCTCACATCATATGATATTGACATACATCGCAATATGTTCTGCAATTGAAATTGAATGTCAGTTTGATAGATGTCAGAACTGTTAATCTTGTAGATGTGACGCCCTCTGGCGTAGCTAGGTGTCCTGCCGCCTGTTGTAGCTAGGAGATGTCACGTCCCCTGTTGTCGTAGCCGGCAGATGAACACCCATAGTTGTCGTAGCTGGGAGATGTCACGCCGTCTATGGTAGTAGCCAGAAGATGTCACGCCCTTTGTTGTCGTAGCCAGAAGATGTCACGCCCTTTTGTTGTCGTAAGTGATATAATCTCATATCCACCGAGAGACGGAATAACCGCCACAGAGTGCCTAAGTTACAGACTGCCGCCATCACCAGCAGACCATAACAGCGGCAGCCCAGACCGTATACAGGCGGCGCCCGTCGGACAACTGCATGTCTCGGTGCGACTTCATGTCACTGACTGTACAACAGCCGGGGACGACGACAGGCCTTCCCGAAGCGCTGCTTATGTGCCGCAACAAATGCACAGGCCAATGTTGAGTCGGACGACTCTCGCCCCTCTTTCCTCATTCTCGCTTGGTACTGCATCCTCGCGGCACCTTGTTTGTTCGGAAGGCATCTCATTTTCGGTTGATACTGCACCCTCGCGGCACCCCGTTTGTTCTGGCAACATCTCAATCTCGCTTGATACTGCATGCTCGCCGTGCCATGTTTGTTCGGGCGGCATCTCATTCTTGCTTGGTACTGCGTCCTTGTGGCGCCTTGTTTGTTTGGGTGACTTCTCAGTCTCTCTTGATACTACATCCTCGTCGTCCCTTGTTCGTTTGGGCGGCATCGCATTCTCGCTTGATGCTGCATCCTTGCGGCGCCTTGTTTGTTCGGGTGACTTCTCAGTCTCGCTTGATACGGCATCCTCGCCGCGCCTTGCTTGTTCGGGTGACTTCTCAGTCTCTCTTTATACTGCATCCTTGCGGCGCCTTGTTTGTTCGGGTGACTTCTCAGTCTCGCTTGATACTGCATCCTCGCCGCGCCTTGTTTGTTCGGGTGACTTCTCAGTCTCTCTTTATACTGCATCCTCGCGACGCCCCGTTTGACCGGGTAGGCTGCATGCACCAACCGTGATTAAGGTAAGTGCCCTCTGGCATCTGTCCGGGCGCCGAGCACATGCCCGCGCAGGGGTCCCTATGCCGGCTAAGTTCCGGCGGAGGACTCCCAGGTGCATGTAGGTTTGCCCATTATTATCCACTCTGCTCCCTCCCACACCACCGACATTGTCGCCGCTGGTCGAGGCGGCCCCAATCGAAATCAAACCAAAACAAGATTCGGTGGGGCGGCCCAGCCCGGCAATCGACCCGGACCCGTTATGACCCGGACCCGTTATGCTATGGACTCGTTAGGAGCCACTGCTTGCGACTACGATGGTTGGGGTAGCTTAGGAATCAAGCCTGGTTACAGGCTTATGTGCGACTGAGTCCAGCGTGAAAAGGCATGGACATAGACGACGAAATGCATGGCCATGCACAAAGCACTAAACAAGTCTTGGTATCTATGAAACGCGCGGCACGTTTACACCAGACATTTTATGGTCAGGGAATGACTTAGCCGACTGTCAGATCCCTCAAGCACGGAACTTCCTATCAAGCTTCATTCTGGTAGGAATTGGGGGTTCGTTTTGACGGATGACAAAATTCAAACTGTACCTTTTTGGGATTGCACGTAACCTTGCAATCGGCTTTGGAATGGGCTTTTGATCTGAATGAAGCGAACATTAGATTGCTGACTGGATCATACGCTGTTGTGGACTTGAACTAAAAATGGGCTGAGATCATCCTGTGCCAACAACAGTGACATTGATATACTTCTCAGATCAAGCAATCGTGAATTCACTTCTGCTATTGTCCCGACAACAGCATGTTGCCGAAATATCAACGCATTTATTTCTCTATTCTCCTGCTTTTTCTCCGCGGAATAGGGCTGTTAATACTGCCTTATCTATGTGAATAGTGTTGCTTACAAATTCACCGAACAACTTCCGTTATTTTCCAGATTCATACCTTTCAGGTCAGAAGACCTGGTGGATTATACCCATCTACCCAGAGGCGGGACGCGTCACGATTATAAGCCTGCTTAACAGGCCGAGATCTTGGAAAGTTCATATCGCCATCGTTTTCAACCCGGATTTCGCCTACTCCCGACGGCGTCTTGGCCCATAGCAGTCCGCTAAGCAGCAGACGATCGGCAGCGGCTTACCGCGAGTTTACGTTTACTTATTGTGCCTACTGTGAGTCACGGTTTAGGGCCAATCTGCACCCGCTGCCCGGCCTCCCTGCTTCCAGTCGCCACGGCAGGTGCCGAGCCAGCGCGGAGGAGGCCCCGGCGCCGCTCCGGCCGGTCGACGAAGGCCGTCACCATCGGACGACGCGCGGCGTCCTACGCCGTACCGCTTCGCGGCGACGCGGTGCGCGGAAGGCGGTGTCGGGACGGCCCGCGGCGCGGGCATCCGATGTGGGAGAGCCACTTGGTGCCATAGCTGCTTGGCGGACCGAGTTTTTCAGAGGGGAGTTATTTGGCGGGAAGTGAAGACTGCTCTGCCAAGGCTACGGCGGCGAATCGATAATATTTTCCTCGCGTCATGTTCAACGACCGTTTGCCCACAACGTACGTCGAGAACAAACCCACCGACGCAAACTACGTCGAGAACAGACTCATCGACGCAAACGTACGTCGAGAACAGGTCCACCGACGCAGACCATCGATGATTATGGGATATTGTGTATTGGAGGGCATCATGTTGGGAAATGGTGCTCACGAACGCCAGATATGAACGGCTCGATTATTTTATTCTTCATGACCTTGGACGTTACGTGGCCAATGGAGTGGCAGGATTTTGATGACGTTTCTACGTTGAAATAGCCGGCACAAAATAGTTGACACATCTTCTGGGGCGCGTAGCTCAGACACCATACGGTCTTAGGTCTTTAAAGTACGGCTGTGAACGTACCGAATGATCTTCAAGACGCCTGTTTAATTAGCAGTTTAATACCCCATACAAATGAGGAGCACTTTTTAAATACGGACACACAGGCCCGTTAGTTGCCTCCCTGATCCAGACGTCATGCTTTAAGCCGTCGTCTTAACCATCTCAATTGTCCGTCCCGGTGGTATGGCCTGAGGGCGGTGGCAGCGGTCGCGCTAAAGGTCAGTTGACGTCAGAGGACTGGAAGAACCGTGCCGAGAATAGCGACACGTTGAGCTTTCGCAGCTAAATCCTGCCGTTGCCTGGAATTGCACGATCGAATGGTGGGGATTAAGGCTCACACAACGAGCACTGATTAACGTGAGTGCCCCCCCCCCCCCGTGAGGCACCACCTTTCCGTGGTGGGGGGATCGCGTGCCCCAATGATCCTGCGGGTGGTTGGGGAGGCTTGTAAAGCGCCCTTTCCGGCCAAAGAGGAGGGGCCAGACGAAACGTGCCCCCCGCAAGGGCTCTGACTCATTCAGAGTAGGGATTAGCAACCCCTCGGCCCCAGCTTTTCAGTCTTACCTGGGTCTCGCCGTACCCCGTTGGATCCGCAGGTAGCGATGAAGGGACCCTGGTCACTGAGGGAGTTGCCCTGCGGGTCAGTCGGGGCAGCTTACCAACACGTGGCTTTGGCCCGAATTTGTGATCCTGCGGATGCCTCGTGAAGTCTCCACACGAGGAAATCGGCTGGTCAGGCGTCGTGTTTTCGTGACACTGGCTCGGAGGCAAGCAGGTCATGTGACGGGTGTTGAGGGGGAGCTACCGGGTGCAGTGTCTGCCTCCTGATATCATTAAGGGGCCGTACCTCGGTTTGTTACCAGGGTGCCTGGTTAGCACCTGCGAACCGAGCCACTGGCGCCCGCAGACTCGTGCCCGGTGGCTCTCGCAGCAACTCTTTTGGCACACTGGTCTGCGTATAGCGTGCTGGTAGCCCTGGCGGCTCCTCTCTTAGAAGTAGACCGCTCCCGTATTGGGCTCCGTGGTGGGCGGGGAATCAGCGCGCCGAATATAAACACATACTTATGGACACTTTATCATCAACCAACCCACCAAACCCCGACCGTCGTCCTGTGCCACTACCCCAGTTTCTGATCGTAAGATCCGCCAAAGCAGATGACCAAGGAAGAACAGTACCGCTCCGACTGAACCCATTTCAGCGCCAACAAGCATTTTCAAAGATCGGGACACCAAAGGATGTCTTTTCGTATGCGGATGGTGGCATAGAAGTGCATCTAACAGACGAACGCGAGATCCAGCGCATGCTCAAGACGACCACACTTATCTACAAAGTACGAGGACAGGGAGAGGTTAGGTGCCTGTATCGGTGCACCCTCACCCCTCTAAGAACTACTCCAAGGGTATGATTACTTGCCGGAACCTTCGCGGTGTGAGTGATGAGGATGTTGCTGAGGGCTTGTGTGAGGAAGGGGTAACGGCGGTGAGACGTATCAAGAGGAGAGAGAGAGAGGAGAGCTGACCGATACTGATCCAATTATTCTGACGTTTTGCTCTGCGAGAGTGCCAGATAGGGTCCACGTGGGATATCAGTCGGTTCCTGTTAGGGTCTATATATCCGATCCAGTCCGATGCTACCGATGCCAGACGTATGGTCACTTCACAGGCAAGTGCTGGAAAGAAGTTAGATGCGGAAGGTGTGCGGAAATAGGTCACCAACATTCTGAGTGCAAATCAGAAACCGTGAAATGCGTCAACTGTGGTCAGGGTCACGTGGCGTCGTATCGCAGCTGCCAGCCCTTCTTGCCAGCGAAAGCTGTCCTGAACACCAAAGTGAAGGAGGGAGTCTCGTTTCGGGAGGCCCAACGCCGACACAACGATGCGACCACCACAAGGACATACAAAGACGCCCTTGGAAATCCGGCAAGAAATTTAGCTCAAGAAACACCCGCAGCCAACGAGGTACTGAAACTGAGTGGACTTGATGATTTAAAAGGCATGACTCTAGGCGAGTTTGTACAGCTGATACTAATCACACTTGTATCAACTGGCTCTGCTGTTCCGTCGTACCGGAAGTCGGATCCTCCGGAAAAGAATCCACCTGCGGCATTGGCCGCCGCTAGAGAAGCTCAGCCTATGGGGTTGGAACCAGGTGGTGGAGCTACCAGAGAGCCCGGGGCTGGGTTGCGACCCGGGAACGAGGGATGGACCACGGTCCAGCGAGGTCGTGGACTTCGCCCCTATCATCGCACCCCGGCCCAGCCCGTGCTGAAGACACGCCCTCCCGGGCTCCATCTCCCCCTCCATCCATACCAGTTACGACGGGATCTGTCGTCGCTGGCACAGGGGCGCTACGAGAGCTGCCCCCCTCTGGCTCCCCAGCTAGTGGCCCTACCGGGAGCGCCGGTCCCCCCGGCTCACGGGAGCCGGACAAGGTTCGGCATCCCCCAGTCGTCCCTCCCTCCCGGAGCCGCCCTTCTGAAACTGTTGTTCGTCCGGGTTCTCTGGACCTTGGCCCTGCAGGGCGCGCCGTCAGGTCGGCGTCTGCACAGCGGACGGGGGGCCGACTTCCACTGTCGACTCCGCCCCACTCACCGGGAGGGTCAATAGGCCTCCCATTCCTCCACCTGGAGACGGAGTTTCGGGTCGGCCTACCCTGCAGTCCCCGGAGGCAGGTCGGGCAACAAAGCGTGCCGCTCCCTGGCCGACGTCGACGTCGTCGGAGGGTGGAAGTCCTGAAGCTCGGCCCGGTTTACCTCCTGAAGCAGAGCGTCGCCAGGGAGATTTGTTTAACTCAAAATCCTAGGTGAACGCTTAAAGCAGATGTAAGCTATACCGATGGATCTTAACCGTACACCCCACATACAAGCATACCTAGCATGCCACTGACGTTTTTACCATGGAACATGCGTGGCTTGAGGGCCAATATGTCGGACCTACACACACTATTATCTTATCGTAACCCGGTTGTGGCATGCTTACAAGAAACAAAGGTATCTGATGACACTCAAATTAACATCAAATATTACAGCATCTTTCGGAAAGACGTGAGAACTGATACGATCGCCCATGGTGGGGTGGCGGAGTTAGTTCATCACAGTATAGCGTGTTCTCCTGTAAGTCTTAACACTGACCTTCAAGCTGTTGCTGTCGTCGTCGACCTTGGGTCGCTGAGGCTGACTGTCTGTTCTATCTACCTCCCTCCTGCTAAGGAAGTACCGGATTCGATACTACAGTTCATCTTCGATTAGCTTCCATCGCCGTTTTTGTTGCTAGATGACTTCAACTCCCATAGGCCTTCTTGGGGTTGCAGTTACACAAGCCGCCGAGGCCGACATCTTGAGCGTTTGCTGAATGCAAATAATCTTGTGTTGTTAACACCGGCCAGGCATACCCATATATCTCTGCCGTCCAGCACTACTTCAGCGATAGATCTTTCTATCTGCTCCTCGTCCCTTTTCTGTCGGTTGTCTTGGTTCGTTGAGAGCACTACATGAGGGAGCGACCATTTCCCAAAATGGCTTGGGATAAATGCTGGACACCCAGGCAGGAGGCCTTCCTGCTGGAACCTTCGACGTGCTAACTGGCAAATATTTATTGACGAGTGCCATATTAGAGTGCAGCCGACCGAGAACGACAATGCAACGTCTCTTACACAACAAGTGACATCCACAATTGTCGACGCTGCAAGGTCTTGCAATCCCCTGACATCACCTGAGCCGCGCAGGATCCCTGTTCCCTGGTGGTCAGAGGACTGCAAGGCGGCAATTCTTAAGCGGAAGCGGGCGTTCAGGGTTTTTAAGCGTTCTGCAACGACCAACAACCTCATCGCTTTTAAAATAGCCAGAGCATTTGCGAAACGCACAATGCGCGAGGCAAAGCGTACATCATGGAGGGAATATGTAAATGGTTTAAATCGTCACACCCCACTGAGTGCAGTGTGGCAGCGAGTTAGTCGCATTTCCGGTAGGAGCGTCCCCACTGCAGTTCCGGTATTGAAAGTGGCGGGAATCACGATATTGAAAACATAGGAAGTTTCCAACAAAATAGGTCTCGCATTTGCAGAAAGGTGCCGACATGGAACAGACGACCACGCTTTATTCGTTACAAGGAACAAAGTGAGAAGACGGCAATCAATTTTAGAATTCCTGACTCAGGGATTTATGAGTACAACCAACCATTCACTGTCATGGAGCTCTGCACAGCTTTTAAGAGAGCTAAGAGTGTGTCGCCTGAATTGGATAAAGTCCAGAATGACATGCTGAATCACCTAAAGAAGGAGTCCCTCCATGCCTTACTCTCACTTTTCAACTACATATGGTTGCAAGATGACTTCCCGGAGTCGTGGCGGGAGGCCATTATAGTCCCGACACAGAATCCCGGAAGGGATGGTCCCGACCCACTGCACTACCGCCCAATTTCGCTGACCTCATCCCTAAGTGCTAGAGAGTGCAAAGTGCAAAGTGCTAGAGAGGATGGTGAATGATCGTCTCATGTGGTACCTTGAAACTCACGGCTGTCTTTCCAAAGTGCAATGCGGGTTTCGGAAGAACCGATGCACTGTTGACCACTGAACGATCTTAGACACAGCTATACGACATTCTTTTAAACAAAGACGTCACACGATAGCAGTCTTCTTTGACATTGAGCGGGCTTATGATACCACCTGGCGCTATGGCATTCTAAGCAAAGTACACAAGTGTGGACTCCGAGGTCACATGGCACTCTTCATTGAAAACTTTTTACGTTGTCGATTTTTCCGCGTCCGAATGGGTGACATGCTATCCGATCGCTATGAACAAGAAAACCGCGTTCCTCAAGGGAGCGCCCTTAGCGTAATCCTGTTTGCGCTGATGATCGATGATATCGCCGAGCGTCTGCCACCTACTATTAGTCGGCCACTATTTGTGGACGACTTTGCCATCTGGTGTGCAGCATCCACAACGACGTCTGCTGAGAGGCAGCTTCAGTTATGCCTGATTCGACTAACTGAATGGAGCCTTAATAATCGCTTCAAATTTTCGACCACCAAGACAAAGTGTATGCACTTCTGCTCACGGATTAGAGGCTGTAGAGACCCGGAGTTGCGACTCTATAATGCCACTATCCCAGTTAGTAAAGACATCTGCTTCCTGGGCCTCACGTTTGACCGTCGGCTCACGTTTAAGCAACACTTTAAGGCGGTTAAGATTAAGTGTCTCAAGCGCATGAACCTCATGAAAGTAATGTGTCGTATGACCTTTGGAACCGACAGAAGCACCCTGTTGAACTTGTATAGGGCCCTAATTCGATCAGTCATCGATTATGCTAGTCCTGTCTACGATAGTGCTCCTACATCTTCAAAGCGGGTTTTGGACACAATCCACCATACATGTGTTCGTATAGCTACTGGGGCGTTTCGTACGACCCGAACAAGAAACTTGCTGATGGAAGTGAATGAGCCGCCCTTGCCTCTTAGGAGACAACGACTTACTTTGAATTACGCTACAGAGGCTTCATAATTTTCGGATCACCCAGCCTTTAAGTTCATCTTCTCTCAGACGTTAATCCGTTCTTTCTTGAGGGGGCGGCCCACGTCAGCGCGGCCGATGTGCCTGCGCGTCCGGGACTGGCTGGACGAGGTGGATATTACGCTGGATGACGTTGCCCCGCACACTCTTCGGGACCCAGCTCCGTGGAGACGTCTGAGTCTGAAGTATGATTTGGAACTTTGTCAGCATCATAAAAATAGCACTTCACCACGAGAGTTCCTCACCTATTCGTTGGAACAGATCTCACAATACGCCAACTCATTACAAGTATTTACCGATGGGTCCAAGGGCTCAACAGGAACGGGTTGTGCATTTGTTTGCGGTGACCACACCGTAGGTCTATGCCTCCCGTAGCACATGTCAGTTTGTTCCTCAGAACTGTTTGCCATTTTAACAGCGGTTTAGTACGTTGCTTGCCGTCCTGAAAGGGATATAGTCATTTTGACCGACTCACGTAGTGCACTTTTATCATTAGACCCGACGGCGATGTCGCGTGACCACTCATTTTTGACGCGCTCAATTTGGGAGGAACTGCAATGGCTGGACAACATTTTCTGTCGTATCACATTTATGTGGATCGCCAGCCACATAGGAATAATGGGAAATGAAAAGGCCGACGCCGCAGTGAAAGCTGCGGCGTGTGAGTGAAACCCAATACCAATTTATGTACCCGCTCGAGATCTGAAGTCAGTTATTTCCAAATACGTCCGCAATACGTGGCAGCACATGTTCGACCAACATTTCCACGCTTTCAGGGAGATCAAGCCCCAACTGGGTGACTGGGAATCCTCCCATCGCCGAAGCCGCTTCCAGGAAGTCGCCCTTTGTAGGCTAGGGTTGGGTCATACATATGCAACACACTCGTTTTACTTGACGCGTAGGGATGTGCCACGGTGTGATAGATGCGGGGACCGGTTGTCTGTTGAACATGTCCTCGTCTCATGCCGGCGCCTTGAGACGGAGAGGCGACGATTTTTTCCTCCAGAGCCTCTTCATCGGTTACTCGGTCGAGACCCATGTGGTGAACTTGGAGATATACTCGCATTTTTAGCACACATTGACTTTGACGTTGTTTTCACTCACCCCTCAGTGTATGTGCGCCAGTGATACTACCTGTTATTAGTTGACAACATACTTATCGCGTCGTCACAGGGGTAGATAACCGTCATCGAGAGGGCGCAAAATGGCCCCCATGCCGACGCGCCCTTAAAAACCAAATCACCATCACTAGCGTGAGCGCCGATCCCAGAAATCCATCCATGCAGAGGGTTCGGATCACATTGATAAAAAAGGAAGCGATTGCCTCTACGCTAACGCCAACCTCACGACTAGCTCCCAATGCAGGCCGTCGCCGCCGAACTCTCCGCAGATTGGGCTACGAGGCTTCTGGCCCGCGAGGCGGTGCGACCTGTTTGCTACTTAGCGCGGCAGAAGGCCGTGCAGTCTCGGGCCTATTTATGGCCACCGGCGGCCAGGCCGGCGTCTGCACAGGGAGACGGAGGGGGAGGGGGGGGGGGGGGGTGGCAGGGCCGGAGACTGCACAGGAACTGCAGGACATACCGAGAAGAGACGGTCGCTTGGGCCTCTCGGCCGCAGACGCCGCAGGCGTGCACGTTCCGAGTCTGCCATGCAAGCTAAGCTTTGCCTTTCTAATTCGTCTACATGGAGGTTCGACTGAGCTCAAAGATACCCTAAGTGCTTTTTGCACGAATCATTGGCGGGAGCTTCCTTTCTTTACTTTTTACTCAGAACTGGATCAGGCGATATGGTTGTTAATACTAGTATATAGTAATACTAATACTAGTATATAGTTAATGCCAGTATAATAATACTAGTTTTCTCGGACTCCATCCGAACAGCTCACCATTTCTATTTTAAGCAGCCGCTCCGACGGCAGAAATCTCATTGGACTCCCTGTCCATCACTACCAACTTGATAATTTCCATTCGCTTGCCTTTTACCAGCATGAGTGTTATGCACACAGTTGCCTGGTTTCTAGTTTGGATTCTGGGTTCTCACCAATTACTTGAGCAGAATAAAAATCTTAATGCTGGTTCCCACTGGTTCCTTTGACAACACAAAACCCCGGGTTTTGGTTCCTGCTGATTCTGTCAGCAAACCAAAATTTTGGATCTTGGTTTTCACTGGTTCTTTCGACAACACAAACCCTGGATCCTGATTTCTACTGGTTCTTTCAACAAACCAAAACCCTACATCCTGGCTCATTCAGGTTCTTTCAACAAACCACGATCGTGGATCTTGGTCCTCACTGGTTCTTTCGAAAAAATGCGGTCCTGGATCCTGGTTCCCACTGGTTCCTTCGCCAAATACAAACCGTGGATTCTAGTTGCCCCTGGTTCCTTTGCAGACCATGGGTCTTGTTCTTGTTTCTCAATGGCCATTTCAATAACGCTGGACCTTGAATATGGGTTGTCACTGATTTGTCATAAGTGCGAGCCACTGACTCGTGGTTCTCAGCCACAAAGTCACGCAAGTCACACAGGACAACCCACGTGTTGCTTTTAATATAATATATAAATGAATGTATATAATTTACTGTTGTATTTTTCTCTGACAGGTTATGACAATGAGAAGAGCCAGATGGAGCTGGGACTCCTAACTTTTGAGAAAAAAGTATTGGCCCTTTCCAGACAGGGCCAGTGCTGGTTGTACGTTAACTGAAAAGAAACGACAAATATTGGTCCCAGGGTCCCACATTGGAACCCATTTATTGATATCGAAAAATGGTGTGGTCAAACCCCACGGCCGTATAGCAGATGAGATGGATGGGATATGGGTCAGACATCAGGTACTGGCAGAACCAGAGTAGTGTCGCATGTGTGGGTCGATCCTTTGTCAACGAACCTACACAGCCTCTGAGCAAATGCAAAACAACGACAAGTTCATTTCCCTTGTAGAGCATCATGCTTGACTCTATACGGAAGAATTCTGGTAAGCATAGTTTTTTATTAATATGATAGTCCATAGACTAGTTTTTTCCAAATAGATGTTAGAAAACCGCCAGTTAACCAAGGCCATCCAGCGGGTCTGTGTTTTTAGCTTGACTCGGTACTATCCAATTTGTTACCTTAGGCAAACGGATCTCAAGACCGATGACAGGATAATTCAAGTTCGGACAGATAACCCCATTATTTTACGTGTTATGACGCGTGCTCTCAGGATTTCTTGTCACGATGAAGTCATGGAAGCTTGCAGTCACTTGTGTCTGTGACTGCTGAGAGCATTTTGAATTCGAAAGGACTTTCCATGACAGTCACCTGGCAAACGAAGTTTTGTTGGCAGGTGCAGTGCAAGACAAATACACAATGATTTCAGTGAATTTGGGGTTATTATGATGAACAGCAGTTTCCAAAATCTGCAGACATTCCGCTAACGAGCCTTGAGCTCATGCCAAAAATAATTTTTTCCTTCAACAAATTATCTTATCTTTTGTGCCAAACGTGGATGCTTAAATCGTATAGACTAGACTAATGTTCCATTCTCAAAGTGTGGCATATGTTTGTAAGCTCTCATTGTGGTAGGGCTGCATTAAACAGCTGGAATTGGGGTAGCTTTCTGACATGGTTAAGGGATATGCTTTCTATTCATTTTTGTACCACCTTTGAGGAACTCCAATGGGTTCTTTCATGTTGCTGTCTCACGTAAGCCCTTCCAAATGTGAGAACAAAAAGTTGAGTATAGGTACACTCACTCAACTGAATTGCAACTGAACTGAACTCATCTTAATGGTAGGTTAGGTTAGGTTAGGTTAGGTTAGGTTAGGTTAGGTTAGGTTAGGTTAGGTTAGGTTAGGTTAGGTTAGGTTAGGTTAGGTTAGGTTAGGTTAGGTTAGGTTAGGTTAGGTTAGGTTAGGTTAGGTTAGGTTGTTATGTTGCAATTCAGTTGCAACCTACTGAATTGCAACTCAACTGAACATATGAACAACTGAATATAGGTATAACCACTGAACTGCTCAGCCTTCCCAAATGTTTTGAAAGATCGTTACCCTGAGTAATGCATCCCTGAACCCCGATCATGAAAATCAAGGATGACAGGAGTCTCAGGTACGATCCTAGTTATTGATGGTTATTTTGACAACACTCTAGAGATTGGTTCTTGCTGGATCTCAGGTTAATCCTGAGCTGTATCTTAGTGGCCTCAAGTGGCCTCATACTGAGCAAATGTGAGCGCTGGGAAAACAATGGACGAAAGAACATGCTTGAAAATAACTGAAGGCATGGCAGTGGTCAATATTGTCATTGTGAAAGCTAGCGACATGCTCTTGGTCTTACGTACAAAGACTGACTACATGCTGACCCCAGCCGTGCACCACCATACACATAACACCCATAGCGCCCGAATTGGTCGTCACGGCTGAAGCTGACGCTGAATTCATCGGGACCCGCTGCAAATGTCTCACCAGGTAGTGGCGCTAAATGGAAAAATTAAAACATGGAATATTAGGCCCACGAGGAGCAAAATTCGTGTACCCTGATTACCATGACAGCTGCAGACGTTATCGGGGGCCTACGACATAATGAGGGTTAAAGCAGAATCATCGGTATCATGTCATCATATATCTAGACATCGACAAGTGTTCAATACGATCATTGACGTCCGCAAGCATATCAACATAGCTTAGAACTTTGGGCACGTCATAGGCCCGATATCATCAAAGGTATTGACCTGTCAGGGGCCCGAACCACGGACCCTGACGTTGCTTTTGAATTGCACCCATTACATAGACCAATTCACTGGGTGGATTTTCCCATGTTTACGTCAGCATGTACTCAGCTGACGAATATTTGTGTTTATGTGTCACTCCTGGTATATATGTATATTCAACATCCGGGAACTTGCCAACCACAATTGGCTCCGCCCACTACCATACTTTGAGTATGCATACTCCAAATGTAATAGTGGGGTGATGTGCGACATCAAAATCGTGTGCCCGTAAAACAAATTGACCGGCGCTCGAGCTAATGCCGTAAAAGGACCCTCCAGGACGATTTTGTCTTCAATCAGTTTGCGGGGACGCGGCATGTCCCCACAAACCAAGATGTCCCCACATCGCGGGTGTATTACATTTTTATATGCCCGTGCACCAAGTATTTACAAACTTACAAACACACACACATACACACACACACACACACACACACACACACACACACACACACACACACACACACACACACACACATACACATACACATATCTCTCTCTTTGTATGATATATATATATATATATATATATATATATATATATATATATATATATATCTTGTGCAGTGCAGTATTTGCAGTGTTCTCGGAATGAGCTTCTCTGTATGCCATTCAGGACTGGTCATCTTCTCTGTATGTCTGTTTGTCATAGCACGCATGACATGTGTGTATTAGATGTAAGGTTATATATATAGTATTGCACGCATGTAAAAACCCTATCAGAAACCCTATCGAGGTGGGTTAGGTGCAACCCCCACTGGCATGAATATGAAACGCATTAAAACGACGAGGCTTGGAAAAACTCATGTGAAGATAAAGGTTCGAGTAGTGCCTGGTCGCCAACAAGATGTCTGTGAAATTCTGCATCATCTTTTTTGCTCAATATGTCCATAGATCGCAGATTTAAGACAGCATATGACACTCAAGGGTACTTGACGAGGAATCATGGCATGTGTGAGCTTGTCATGGTTGGAGGTAGAACACGCCGAGAGTCTCAAGATTCCCCATGCTTAATCAAAACGCCGTCAGTTGCTTCCCACCGGTGTTAAGCGGCCGGCAAGCGACCATGACGTGTTGAGCTGCATCACCAATGAGAAAGACCTCGGAGCTTCCTAATACCGGGGAAAAAAAAAATGCCGCCCTCCGCGGCGCGGCTCACCGCCCGGCACCGCCACCAGGTGGCGCCAGGTGCGCACCGGAGCTCGGCCGGACGGGCAGCTACGCCTCAGAGTGGGGCCGGACCGCCAGCTACGCCTCAGAGAGGGACCGGACCGCCAGCTACGCCTCAGAGAGGGGCCGGACCGCCAGCTACGCCTCAGAGAGGAGCCGGACCACCAGCTACGCCTCAGAGAGGGGCCGGACCGCCAGCCACGCCTCAGAGAGGGGCCGGACCGCCAGCTACGCCTCAGAGAGGGGCCGGACCGCCAGCTACGCCTCAGAGAGGGGCCGGACCGCCAGCTACGCCTCAGAGAGGAGCCGGACCACCAGCTACGCCTCAGAGAGGGGCCGGACCGGCAGCGCCGGCACGCCGTCGTCACCCGACGCCCATCTTTTTGAAACAGTGGTGATCTCATGACGAGCGCAGACGCACCTGAGCGTGAGGAGGGCGGTGACAGCGGCGGTGGTGCGGGTCAGGCCGCCGTCGGTGCCGGCCCGACGACCGCTAACCATCGGAGCAGTGGGAACGGCCCGACGACCGCTGACCGTCGGACAGTGGGAACCGCTGACCGTCGGAACAGTGGGAACGGACCGACGACCGTTGACCGTCGGAGCAGTGGGAACGGCCCGGCGACCGCTAACCATCGGAGCAGTGGGAACGGCCCGACTACCGCTGACCGTCGGAACAGTGGGAACGGCCCGACGACTGCTGACCATCGTAGCAGTGGGAACGGCCCGACGACCGTTAACCATCGGAACAGTGGGAACGGCCAGACGACCGCTGACCGTCGGAACGGTGGGAACGGACCGACGACTGCTGACCATCGGAGCAGTGAGAACGGCCCGACGACGCTGACCGGTCGGAACAGTGGGAACGGCCCCGACGACCGCTGACCGGTTCGGACCAGTGGATACGGCCCGACGACCGCTGACCATCGGAACAGTGGGAACGGCCCCGACGAACTGCTGACCACCCACAACAATTGGATGCGAGCCAGCAGCCCGGCC
>NW_023597055.1:4642866-4677076 GCF_011947565.3 Pollicipes pollicipes
ACAATGTGAAGCACGAAACTTATTTTTACCGGCATTTTCGCCCCGTTTAACTCCAGGTTAACCGTTTTCTTGGTTCAGTGGCGTTGCTCGATAATGATAAATCCAAGCCTTTTGAGTGTCCAACCCACCAGGCTACCTAATAAGGCTTTCCTAATGCTGCAATATAGAGCTTTGGGACAGAACTGACGCAGCAAATACAGAAGTGTTTGATGGCATAATTCTGCATTCTAGAGATGTTTATCATGAACACCTCTTGCTTGTTTCGCATTTTAATCTCGAAGGCTGGTAGGCATGATTAATGTTTATATTTCGGGGGTGAGTGGGATGACTCTGTCTCCCAGGAGACCATGCAAAAGGTACAGACTTTTTGTTTTGGGGGAGCGGGAAGAAGCCAGTAAGTCTCCTGTGGACCAAGTAATTGCTTACTTTCTATGCATTCAGTGCATGATTGGTAACCAAAGTTAGCCATATTCTGCTTGATTTCAGCCAGTCTTGTCATAAGACAAATTATGATGCCACAAGGCAGCAATGGGCTTATTTTGTTCCATATTTTGTACTATTTGTCCCAAATTTCCTGAAGTGTTGCCTCATGGCCGCTTTAACCAGAGTAGCTCATATGATGAACATTATCTCAAGTCACCTACCTGTTGACAGCAGCACTTGTGATAAACACATGATATTTAAAGCTAGTTTTTGGCTGGTTTCAACTTGCATTAGTCAGTTTATTTATGTATGCTTGTTGACATCAGGCAAAGTGGACAACACACGAATCAAAACACTCTAAATCATTTTGAACAATTTATTTTGATTGTCGTGGTTAACCTATGGCAAGGGCAATAATGGGTATGCTCCACAAAACAATCTCTCTTCTCCAAAAATGACATAACTTTTGGATGACCATGCCAGTATTGCTGCTTGCCTTTTCAGCAGCAGCAAATGCATCCATTTGGGCTTGTTTATTCATATTTAATGACAAAGTTTGACATGTGTGCTTCACATTTTACATGGAATGGCCTTACTATTTGTTACATATCAATATTTCACTCATGTTATAATTGCTGTGCAGCTTGGAGTATCCATGTGTTAAAAATATAGTGCATATATAGAGTACAGTCATTTGCCGGTCAGCGAACCATGACAACTAGAGAAAACATCTGGTTAAACCAGCCATGAGGGACCACTTTAAGAAATTTGGGGTAATTCACCAATAATATAGGACAAAATAAGCTTGTGGCCTCATAACTTGTCTTCATCATGTGCTGAAAGCAAGTAAGGTAAGCAATCATTGGGTCCACAGTAGACTTATTGGCTTCTTCCTGCTCCCTCCAAAACAAAATTCAGCACCTTTTGCATTTTCTGGTGGCAGAGTCTTTCGACTCACCTCCAAATATAAATTTCAAACATGCCCACCAAACTTCGAGATTAAAATGCGAAACAAGTGAGAGGTGTGCACAATCAACATCTCCAGAGGGCAGGATTCCGCCATCAAACACTTCTGTATTAGCTGCGTCAGGTCTGTCCCAAGGCTCTATATGGCAGCCTTGCCCTGCCTTAATAGCCTTGCCAGGTAGCCTGGTGAGTCAGACACTCGAAAGGCTTGGATTTATCATTATTGGGCACCGCCATGAACCAAGAAAACGGTTAACCAAATGTTTAAGAGGGCAAAAATGGCGGAAAAAATAAGTTCCGTGCTTCAAATTGTTTCCTTCATTCCTGTGAATTGTTCACACTTGGGTGCATATCAAACATGTTTGGGCGGCTGGCAAATTAACCCAATTTATGTATAAAATACGTACAAGTTTGTAGTTGGAGCATCTTGCAGAGAAATTGGTCAAAATTTTAAGCAGCAGGTGGTGCCTCTAAAGATAATCGAAAAGCAAGGAAGAATAAAGTGGTATCACACTGGTATGATACCAAGAAAAACAAAAGTAGTTAAATAAATATAAAAGCTGGTATTTTTCACGCAAAATTTTGTAATCAGCCGATTTGACTTAAAATCTGTTAATACAAGTGTTCAAATGGTGATATTCATCTTCAAAGTTTAATTTAGAAGACATTTCTTGAACTTTTCACTCATGCATTTTGGAAGTGATGCAATTCAGTGGTCAAGTTTCCTCGGGAAACAGAAATGCGTGGATACAAATTATCTACCAGACCTTGCTTGCGTTTGCACCAGGCTCTGCTTTCGTGGTGTGATGGTGAGATCCCTCCCCCCCCCCAAAAAAAAACAAAACAAATAGGGGATGCGTGAAAAGCTTGCCTTTGTCGCGCAGCTGCCGATTGTGATGCATTTTGTAAACAAACCAAACTTAATACGTGCAAGCGACTGAGGTCGCTGGGGTTCTTGGGTTTGGAGGTACCTGGCGCCCTTGCTCCGTGTAAACATAGACATGATTCAGATGTAGGTGATGCAGGACATAGCCATAGGTGTCCAGGTTCCGCAGAGCCACGTTTATGCTTGGTGGTTTCAAGTGAGCTCGGTTTTGGATGACATCTCAAAACCTCAGAAACGGAAATACAGGTTTTGCATGTGCGATTGGATGATGTCAGACAGGAGTGAAAAATTCACATAAAATATGGAGAAAAGGAGTGAAAAATACCCTCATAGGGTGTTGCTTTACACTCAAAGTCGGCAGTTCTAGGACACTGGCTCAATCCCACAGTTTCGCACCGTGAAAACACCACCGGCTTAACGCCCGGCTAAAGGCATCCGTCTTTTTTAAAAAAATGGTCCACATTTCCATGGCTTTTTGAAATGATATAGCCATCTTGCCACATTGTTGGCAATACCCCCTTGCAGCATGTGGTGTTTTCAATTACCATTTCCTTAACATCACTGAGTTTGCACAAATATTTTGCAACTGCTGACTTCATAGTCGTACTGCAGTTTTGTGTGCATGCCATGTGCACCTCCGGCCTTTTTTTGTCGACTCTCTTGGGTTTAAAATGACTGAATCTTTTTCAGCATGGGGGACCAGCGAGCCCGATGAGAGCACCACGAGATAAGGACAATACTGGCTGGCCATATGGACAATGCGGCAGTCGTCATGACGGCGGTTGCGACTGCAGGGAAAAGGCGTGGTGCCTTTACAAAGTGTTGAGGGGGTAATTTGGACTCGAAAACACCACAAATGCATCTCCTTTGTGTGTCCTGATAATGCTGCGGTGTCATGAACCAGTGATATCGATATATGTATCTGGTTCCGAGGTTTCATTAGAGTATGTGTTTGAAATTGCGGTGTGATTGTGGAGGGTGTGCGCCCTCGCTCTCGCTCTCTTCCGAGCTCTACTTCTGATTGGGTGCCGGGGGGCGTCACGTGACCGCGGGTCTCCCGATTCGCCGAGGGTCAAGGGTCGGCCGCTGAGGCGGCGGCAGGGACCCAATGCTTGCAGGTGCCAGTCGGTTTTTGGACGGGTTCGGGCGAATACACGCTACGTTCTCTTACAAACTATTTCGGCTATCATGCCCGAAACCGCCGCGGCCAGTGGCGATGCTGTGACAACGGCTGCTGCGAGTGTCCCAAGGCCAGTGATGACAACTACGACCGGAGTGGACAGAGGGGCCGCGGTGACTGGTGGAGGCCTATTCGACGCGCGACTCATCCCCGAGTTCATGGCACGGCCGACGTCGTAGAGTGGTTCACGAGAGCGGCCGTGCTCCGCCGTCATCGTTGATCAGGCTTGCCCAGCATTCTGTCGGCGCGGCTCAAGGGTCGCGCGTTTGCCGTCTGGCTGCAGATGCCTGAGGAGGCGCGCGCATCGAGTGACGCCATGCGTGATGCTCTCTGTGACGCGTTTGCGATGGGTCGCCTCGCCGCGTACGACGCATATACCAGCCATATACGGCGTCTCGCAGCTCTGTGTGGTGGGGCCCCGGAAAACGTGCTCACATGCGCTTTTTCGCCGGCCTGCCCGACGAGGTGCGGAGGACTGTCCGGGCTGGCTCCCGGGCGGAGGCTCTGAGTCTGGCGAGCACCCTGGTGCGAGCCCGGACAGTGCTGAGCGACGAACGTGCCGATGCGGCAGTGGCAGCGGCTGGAGCGCACGAAAAACGAAGAACCCGACAGACGCGTCCGACAAGGCGACCCGTCCGGAAGTGCTGGACCTGCGGACGGGCGGGTCACCTGGCAGCGGCGTGCTTACACCAGGGAGCTGCGTTAGCGCCAGCGCAGTCCCCCGACCAGTAGCGCGCGCTCTGCCAGTCGTGACACGGCTGGTGGACCAGCGCCCGCGGTGTGCCCTGCTCGACACGGGATGTATGGACACCCTAGTTCACGTGAGCTGCTGCCGCACGTGGCGCCCGTGCGCGGTCAAGATGCGAGCGGTTAACGATAAAGTGTTGCGGTGCGTGGGCACCGCCCAGGTGACGTTCGACTGCAGAGGCAAGCGAGTAATGCTCGCGGCGCTGGTGGTCCCGGATCGTCCATTGGGGTTGGACGTGCTGATCGGCATGTCCGGCATCACCGCGTTAGGAGGCATCAGTGTTCTGTCCAAGACTGACGTGCAGCTGGGCACGGCAACGCAGGAGGCGCCGGAGTCGGCAAGTGACGAGCCGGCATGCGGTGCGGTGGTGCCGGGCAGCGACACGCGAAGCTCACTGGCGTTGGAAGCGGCGAATTTCGCGGCTCGGTTCGACGGCGCTCACTGGAATGTGGCGTGGAAGTGGGCGCACGGGCATGGTCCCGAACGTCTCCGGAACATCGTGAGTGAGTACGCTGTGCGCCTGAAGCATAAGAGGCCTGCTGGCGCGACTTGGCTGAGTGGGTGGCGAACGGATGGTTCTGGCCCTATGACGAGGAAGAGGACGGTCCCGCTCGGGGCCTGATTCCCTTGATGGCAGTCCAACAGCCGCACAAGGGGAAGGTCAGGCCGATGTTGGACTACCGCGAACTCAACCGGCATGTGACAGCGCACACCGCGGATGTCGCGAAGTCGGCATCCGCGACTTCGCGGATGCCGACGTGTGCGCCGAGCAGTTGCGCCGCTGGCGCCAGCATGTTGCCCGGTTGGCTGTGGTCGACCCGCGAAAAGCGTACTTACAGCTGTGTCTGAAGCGCCGGCTGTGGCCGTATCAGACGGTGCAGGTCAAGGGCCGCACCTACAGCATCACGCGGCTCGGATTCGGCCTCGATGTGGCGCCGTTGATTATGAAGACCGTTGTTCAGGCGGTGCTGCGTGAGAACGAGGCGATCAGCCGGGGAGTGCCCGCCTATGTGGACGACCTGCTCGTTGGCGAAGACGTGGTCAGCGCCGACAAGGTGGTGAAGCACTTTGCGAGGTACGGGCTGGCCTGCAAGCCGCCGGAGCGCGTCGCGAACGGAGCGCGAATGCTCTGTTTTCGAGTCGAGGCTCGGGATGAAGAGTTGCGGTGGTGTCGAGACAATCAGGTACGTCCACCGCCGACCGAGCTCACCCGGCGTGCAGTGTTTGCGTGATGCGGGCAGTTGGTGGTGCACCTCCCCGTGGCGGGCTGGTTGCGGCCAGCAGCTGCCTGGCTAAAGAGGCGAGTGAACGGCCTGACGATCGGATGGGACGACCCAGTGTCGGATGATGCGTTGCGCGCGCATATCTAGGAAGTCGCAACGCGGATGAGGGCAGCTGACCCTGCTCGTGGGCCGTTGCGAATGGTCGGCCGGGAGCTCGTGGTGTGGACTGACGCGAGCTCCATCGCGAATGGGGTAGTCCTGGAGGATACAGAGGGCGGCGTTCTCGAGGATGCCGCGTGGCACCGGCCAGATGCCAAGGCGGCGGAACATATCAACATGGCCGAGTTGGACGCGGCGATGAGTGGCGTGAACATGGCCCTAGCATGGGGCGTTAAGCGCTTCAGCTTACGCACGGACTCAGCCGCAGTGTTCAAGTGGTTGAATGACGCCTTGAGCGGACGCTCTCATCTCAGAACAAAGGCGCAGGGGAGATGCGGATCAAACGCAGGATTGGCCTCATGCGACAGTTGGTCGACGAGTTCCAGCTCTCGGTGACCGTCCAGCTGGTGCAGTCTTAAGACAATCCTGCCGACGCGCTCACCCGAGTTCCCCAGACATGGCTGCAGGCAGAGCCTCGAGATGCGACTTCAGCCGCAGCAGCCGCCGCGCCAAAATGTTTCAGGGCACCCCGCAACATACGACTTCGGTCTCCGCGGCTATCGGGCCGGAAGAAGTCGCGGCGCCCCCGGCAGACCAAGAAGCCGCTCACGAACCCACGGCAAGCGACGTTCGTGCCTGGATTAAAAGCATACACGAACCGACGTGGCACCAGGGGATCCGCCGGTCCCTGTGGTACGCCAGACGGGACCTCGGCAGACACGTCGCACGGGCCGACGTGCGAGCCATCGCCAGCCAGTGCGATGTGTGCCGTTCGATTGACCCGGCGCCGACTCGCTAGCGGTCCGGCTCACTCGGCGTCCCGACAGCATGGACTCAACTCACGATCGACGTGACCCATTGCTACTGCCGCCTCTACCTCACGATCGTAGACTGCGGTCCGTCCCGGTACAGCAGTTGGAGCGCACTGCGACGGTCTGACGCGGCAGAAGTGACGGATTATCTGCATCGAGTGTTCCTAGAACGCGAGGCGCCGGCTGAGCTTGTGCTGGACAATACCACTGAATTCCGGAGCCGGCGAATGAATGCTTTCGCCGCGAAGTGGGGGGGGGGGGGGGGGGGGGTTCGGCTGCGGTTTCGCTCGGCGCACGAGGCCGGCGGCACGGAATCGTGGAGCGCCATCACCGAACTATAAAGGTGATGGTCGCCCGCCAACGGTCTTCCGTCAGTGAAGCGGTGCATCGGTACAGTGCGACTCCGCGGGACGGTGCTAACTCGCTGAGCGCCGCTGGCACAGGTATTCCGCGCAGCCGGTGCCGACCTGCCGACCGGCCGGGGCGCTGCCAAGCCCGCACCGCCGCTGATGCAGGAACCCGTCTCATCGTCGTTTTGTGTCGGCGATGCGGTGCGGATGCGGCGCCAGGGGCCCGCCACGCGGTGTACCGATGTGTCGCACCAGGGCGTAGTTACGCGAGTTGTGTCGGACCAGGTGGTTGAGGTCGACGTCACGCCCTGGCACGTGCGGTGCCTGCGGCGCCGGAACCCGCGGAAAGGCTCAGACGGGAGCCGAATGCCCGGTGCGGGTGAGGAGTTTGGGGACGACGCAGGCACGCTGCCGATGACGAACATTGTGTCGAATCATGGGTCCACGGGGGGGGGGGGGGGGGGGGCAGTTCAGAGTCGCCTGCCGTGCCGTCATGCTCGTTGGTCGCGAACTCTGCTGAGCGTCCATCGCTATCGTGGAGCGTCGCGATGAAGTGTCGAGCTTCAGTACGAATTCTCAGTCATTGTGCTGCGGTGAGCATGAATTGGATGAGTGCGGTGTGCGCAAAGATGACTTGTTCGTGTCCTGCTACGGTGCGGTGCTACCACGGCCTGGGCCGGATCGTCCACAGGGAGATATGGGGTCGCAGGAACCGCGGACGAGCGGTCGCGCTCGCCCTGCAATCAGTCGAATTGTACGGCTTCAGTGTCCCCACCGATCTCATTGACGATTACTAGCTTGTGTAGATTGGTAGAGTGACTTATTTCATCGCGTCTGGCAGCACGCAATAACTTTTATATGTAACCTGTCCACGTCCTGATCAATATACCACGAAAGGATGCAGCATGCATTGCGGCGCATCCCAATGAAATTGCCAAACTTCGTCCCGAGCGACGAAATTGTGGATTTCTGAAAAGCCTAGAAATATAAAACTTCGTTGTTGGACAGTCTTTTTAAGCGTCATATAAAAATTCACCCCGGTGCTGGGCCGCTAAGTGAGGTCCGGTTACTGCAGCCATGGCTTCCGGCAATTTGGTCAAAAACTCATCCATTGGCAGAACAAGTTCAGTTTAAGTACAGCGTACTTTGCTCACCCATCGCCTAAATCTTATTTCATTGCTTGCTTTCATTCCTTGCTTGCACATTGATAGCTTTAATAAAAATGCTCGCACACCACCCTGAGCGCGGACAATTCGCACATTCCCCGATCATGAAGGATTCCTCTTGAACATCCCTCACGGCAGGACTCAGAAGGTCCTGTTAAGTGACACCTCGCTAGCCAATATATCCAATGACCAGTTTCGCATTCTAGTGATAACAGCTCTGCCAACTCTGCACACTCGCACTTTTAATTTGCTGAAGTCTATAATTCCGATTTCGAAATGTCACTAGCGACTTAAGCGCTGATTATGTCCTCTTTGACCCAATCTAATCAAAATCCGAGCGATGAAAGTGTGAGACAGAACTATCACGAGTTCTAATCATGCGTCCAATCGTCCTCTAGTTACCTATTTAATGGTCCCCTTCATTGCGGAGCTGAACTAGCGACCGTCTTCGTTTCGAAACGCCGTCCCTATGCCCACTGACATCTTCAGACACCCAATAATCTGCAGTTTGTCCTGGCTGAATGCCAGGCACGGATCAATAACCGGTTACCGACTGTCAGCATTTATCACAAGGCTTAAAGCGGATGCTGTACGTCAGGCAGCAGAGCTCGAGGCTCCTGAGGGACCGCAAATTTGAACCGCCGGCGAGCATGAACTCCGTCCGCAGCGGGCATCGCTGGTATAGCTTTGCTTTGGATGGTTATCTCGATACCCGGATGCGCGAGAACGTGTAGAGCCGCGCGGTGGTGCTAGGTTCGTAACGGGTGGGTGGTGGGTTCGATTCCCGGGACGGTGGCCGATTTGCGTTTGGGCTCACTTTCCACGCTTGCGTCGGATTTTCTGGAGCAGATCATAGGCATGTACGTAAAGTTATGAGATATTCATGCTACGCAAAGTTCAGCCATTATTAATTTCATTATGCGGTCAGCTACCGGCCATGATGAAAACCCACGCGGGTATTCGGCCTATCCGTCACTAATGTCGGCACTGGACATACGCTCCTTGTATTTAGACGGGGCCGAAGCCTAGCCGGTATCTAGTTGTCCGGTTGTGACGTGAACCACGTCGCCAAGGAGAGCCTACTTCGAAACAAAAGTAGCCAGATTTCAACCACTTTGTTTCGGGTGGTTTGGGGTTCTTCGTTTTAGTTGCATGTGTCTCAAGGCGTAACTGAAACAGAGAACGCAGTTCTACCGATATTTATATGATAGTGCATGCCACTTTTCTGCACCAATACAAGTCAACGGCATTGTGATTTCCGCCTGGCCCTCTAATTGTTGGCATGTGGCCGCTGTGCCTCATCCCGCACCAAACTCCACCACTGATTGAGCCAAGGGCGGATCCAGAGAGGGCGGTCAACGGGGCCATGACCCGCGTGGTACCTCGAGGTGGCCCATGGGATCCGAAGGGGCCCCATAGGTGACCGAACAAATGCAGTTTTTTTAACACAAATCACAGGAAAATTTCCTTGGATTTCCAGGCCACCGAGAACAGTTGCAAACGAAAGTGAATGACCTACGAGAAAAGATAAAAAATCGTCAATAATGGAAAAAGTTGTTAATTGGAATTATAAGCCTTATCACGCTGTCCAGGGTCCTATCCTGTTTCCGGGGACCTATATGCTCACTTGCAAGGTCATTTCGATCGTTAAGGAGCCTTCCACGTTAGCCCTGACTGCTTTGCGTTTGCTCGGAGGGCCCTGCACTGTTTCTGTGCTCTTCCTGCCAGCGTGCCGGGGCGCTCTTGTCAATCAGAGGCCTTCCACGGATTATTTCCAGTCACCAGGAAGGCTCTGTGAGCTATAGCAGGGGACCCCATGTTAACTTGTCCGGGCATTCTCGGTAGCCTGGGGGCTCTTCACGATGGTTTCGGTTCACCTACCAACACACTTGCGTTATGCTCATGGGCCCTCTGCATTGGCCTAGGGCGCTTCCATTTTTATGTCGCTTGCTTAGGGCCCTACGCTCTTGTAGGGGGCTCATCTGTAAACTGCTTATGCACACTCTGTCGGTCGGGGCGCTCGAAACTGGGTCCAGGGTACTTTCCACTTGAATGGAGGGCCGTGCACACTTGTCGGGGACCCATCTGTTAATTTGCTCCGGCACACTGGATTGCTTATGGGCCCGGCACATTGGGTATTTTAATGTAGGGACCTACGCTTTTGTCAAGGCTATCTGATAGCCCGCTCGGATACACTCGATCTTTCGGAGGTCCTCTACATTGGGTCTTGGGGAAGCACCTATTTGAATGGAGGCCCTACGCACTTGTCTGGGGTCCCCTCTGTTTACTTCCTCGGCCAAAGTGAATTGTCCGCGAGCCCTGCACATTGCGTCTTGGCGTTTGAATTTAGGGCCCTGTGCTGCTATCGGGACCATCTGATAGCCTGCTCGGGTACACTCCATCTGTCGGGGGCCCTCCGCACTGGGTTTTGGGCACTTGTTACTTCAATGGAGAGGCCTATGGTCTAGGCTCTTGTTGCAGCTCCTTCTGATAAGCTGCTCGGGCACATTCTATTGTTAGGGGACCTTTGCGTCTGGTCTTGGGTACTTGCGATTTGAATGGAGGGCCCTGCGCCCTATCTGCTATCATGCTCTGGCCCATTCAAGCAGTGGGCGTCCCATGTCGTGGGTATTTCATATTTGAACGAAAGGCCCCACGCACCCGTCAGGGTCCCATTTGTTAACCTGCTTAGGCACTCTGCGTTGTTTGGGGGCCCTGCACATTGACGAGTTTAAGGTACGGCCCTACCCTCTTATCGGGGGCCATCTGAAAGTCTGCTCAGATACATTCGATCTTTTTGGGGGCCCTCCACACTAGGTCTTTGGTACGTTTTATTTGAATGAGGGCCCTACGCTTTTGTCGGGGGCCCATCCGATAGTCTGCTCAGGCACATTCGATTGTTCGGGGGGCCTCTACACCGGGTCATCCTTTTCTGAACGGTGGGTCTAGGCACTTGCCGGGGGCCCTCTCTGTTCGTCTCACTGTTCGGCCACACTGGATTGGTTGGGGACCCTGCACATTGGGTTTCGCTGTTTGAATTTAGAGCCCTGCGCTTTTATCAGGGTCCATCAGATAATCTGTTTGAGACACTGAATCTGTTTGAGATAGATAATCTGTTTGAGACACTGAATCTGTTTCGGGGGCCCTTTGCACTGGGCTTTCGACACTACTTACTCGAATGTAAAGCCTTGCGTTCTTGTCGTGGCCCCTTCTGATAAGCCGCTCCGGTGCATCCGATTGTTGGGTGACCTCTACGTCGGGTCTTGGGTACTTGCTTTTTGAGTGGAGATCTTCACGGGGCCTTATCTGTTAACATTCTCGGGCACCCTCGATCATTGGGAGCCCTCTACATCGTGCCGCGGGTATTTCACATTTGAATGGAGGGCCTTACGCTGTCATCGGGTATCCTCTGATAAGCTTCTGGGGTGCATTTCATCGTTCGGGGGCCATCTGCATTGTGTCTTGTGTGCTTCTTATTTGAATGGAGGGCCCTACGCTCTTGTTAGAAGCCCTATCTGTGAAGACGCTCGGACGCACTTTATCTTTCGGGGGCCCTCTTTATTGGGTCTTGAGGACTTTCTATTTGAATGGAGGTCCCTGAGCTCTTCACGGGGACCCGATGTAAAAACCTGCTCGGGATCTGGCCACGCGCTCCTGTCGGCCCCCCCCCCCCAACTGTTTCCTGCCTGGGCACACTCGATCGTTCCGAGGCTCTCCATGCTGTGTTTTGGTTACTTCTTAGTTGAATGGATGGTCCTATGTTCTTGACGGGCCTGCTGCTTTTCCCTATTCAGCTGCTGGAGCCGGTGGTGGATACAGACGGGGAGGGGAAGGTACGGGATCATGCCCCCATGAACCATGCCGAGGGACCTATAAGCTCCCAAGAGGCCCATTACTGGCCGACGGGACACAGTTTCCTAACAAAACGTTACATGCAGCTCAATTGGACGTCTTTGGGCCTACAGATGACCAAGAACGGTTACTAGCAAAAGTATAGACTTTATGAGCAGATAAAGTTAATTCTTTGCTGATTGAGAAGGCAATGCTTGGGAAAATTTTTGGGTTCATTCCGGCGTCCAGAGACACAGCGCTGTTGCCTGGACCCTTATGTTCACTTGCCGGGTCAGGCTGATCGTTAGGGAGCTTTCTACGTTGCCCTTGATATCTTTGCACTTTCTCGTGGGGCCCAATGCCGCTGTTGGGACGCTATCTGCATTTATGCCTGAGCACTCTTGATCGATCAGGTTTTCCTCCACGGATTTCTCCCGTTTTCCCAAAACGCTCTGTACGCTTTTCCGGGGCGTCATACGCCAGGGTACACTCAGTTGCTCAGGGGCCCATCATATTAGTATCGGGTTCTTTCCACTTACTCGAGGGGCCTGAGTTCTAAAAGGGGTGAATGGTCCGTATCCCCCTGGATTTCAGCCGAGCGTGTATTGTCCAAAAAAGATCGCTGACGGTGGTATTGTCTGTTTTTATATTGGCATCTCGCAAATGTTCATTATATCTCAAACCAATAAGGCGCAAGGACTCCCCGACATCGACGATACCACTCCTCTGTTTTTTTCCTTCACAAAGTTTAGACTTCACACGCGCTCGGGTGGGGTTCAAATTGACCCTACCTCGAAAATTGTCTGAGATGATTTCCGAATGGTGCGGCGTAGCCACGCCAAATTTTGCATAGCTGTAGACAGCTAAATAGCGGATCGTCTGGCATCAAACATTTAGATGCACTATGTAAGGCCACGGACCTATGGCAGGCCAGAGTTAGGTCGTGGTTTCATGAAAGCAATTTTTTCGGGAATCGTTCAGTCTGATCCAACAACGGAGTGTTAAGCGAAGCCATATATCTCTGAAATACTTTCTTAGGATACAACACAATTCAATAAGCAAATTAAATTGAACTAGGATCAGGTGTGAAGGTTAGACCAATGTCAGGACGAACCTTTTATATTACTCTAGGGCTTGCTGTATGAGGTAGTTTCTGGTGCTCTTTTCAAATTAATTGAAAACAAAACCATATTTTACACCTTCCATGGACTTCTTAAAAGTCACAATAAGTCACTGATTTAAAATGACCCAGGTTCAGACTTTGTTTTTAGCAGCATACTGCCTAGCAGCATACTGCCTAGTGTCATTATCCAACCTCAACACTTAAAGCAGTCTTGTACGATTTTGGTCGCAATGACTTTCGCAAGGTCATACAAGGCCACTGATCTCAAATGAGCATGTGACCTTTTGCTAATACAGCTATCTAGGTTCCAGAGTCCCTTTGGAGACCAACCTGGAATTTGACCTTGTTTGATCTTATGTAATCCAGAGATCATGACCTAGAAACCACGAACTTCAACCTAAGTGATTTCACGTATAGGTCAACACACCCTGTGACTTTGGCGTCTCTAGCTCTCTTAGTTCCTGAGGCCTCAGCGGATGAAATTACCCCCCCCCCCCCCTCTCCCATCCGAGCGAAGGATATTAAACCGGCCGCCTGGGCGCGCGTTAATTTCATAAACCCCGCTGTTTTTCGTGCAAACCCCTTGAACCCTAGGCTTGCATAAGTAGCAGTTATTGCCCCTCGGGCACTTAAGCTTCGAGATAGGATATTTCACCTTCGACTTATTTTAGCCTCTTGTTCGTCCAAGCTATGCGTACGCGCAGTTTCGGTTTACTAACGATATGTCTGATTTTCAAAAGCAAGTGCTCATCTGTGTAAGGTGGTGTTAAGAATCCGCCGGTCCCGCGTGCCGCGTGTCCCCGTTTCCCGCCATACATCCCCCCACGTGCTCTAGATGTTTTAACCTCTTCCAACATTCAACCTAAAGGTCGTGGAGAATATCCACTGCTCAACAGCTAAGTCCATGTTTGTATGCTCCTTCCATCTTTTTCACTGCTTGATAAGTTGCTTAGAGCCATACGGAGCGTATTACGGATTACATTGTGTTTAGTGGAAGTCGGATGCCCAGATTTGCAGTGCAGAATCATACCAAAGTTGGTGTGCTTGATCACAGCTCCGTTTCTAACGTTGTACGGTTGTTCCTCTTTTGTACCGTCACTAGTGTATCCAAATGCGGACCCCCTTGCTGTATGCATAGGCGGATCCTGGGGGGAGGGGGGCACGTGTCCATGCCCCCCCCCCCACAACTCTTAGAGTATGTTTTGCTCCCCCCAAAAATATTCCCAGAACTAACCTCATAAAAGTTTCGTCTACTTACCGTCTGCTTTAACTTTGATGGTGCGGTATCAAACATTTCTTTCCGTTTCGGAAAAAACTTAATGAAGAAAAGTTGCCAGCGATTTTAATATCAAAACAAAACGCATGTTGACGCGGCTTAGTCATACTCGGCGCAAACATCGTGTTTGATAAGCACGTGGGTGATTGAATTGCTGAGCGTTAGCATTGTACGAGGACCGTTCAGGATCCCGAAAAACCAGTTGCCCCCCCCCCCCCCAGAAAAAGCTTCAGGCTAGATCCGCCCCCGTCTGTATGGCCCATTGTAAAGGCTGAATTGAGTAAATAAGTTGGCTTAACACTACCTGACGTAGATGAACACTTGATCTGGAAAATTCAACATATCCTTACAAAAATAAAACCGCGCTTACGCGCAGCTTAGAAGAGCGATAAGGAGCTAGAGAACTCTCTAGTTAAATATCTTATCTCGAAAGTGCCTGAGGTGCAGTAGGTGTCATATATGCATGCAAGGGTTTTAGGGCGTTTGCACGGGAAGAAACGTGGTTTACGAATTTAGGCGTAAACTGCGCGAAAAACATGGAAGGTACATGGTTTCGTTGGGAAGCCCATGCGTCCTACTCGTTTCATTTGTGATGAACACCTGCGAGGTGCCAAAAAAGAAACAGATATTAAAAAGAACCCTTCGGCGACCGGCGACCAACACCGGAAACGTGTGCTTTTCACATCGTGAAAAGGCTGGAGGACACGGGTTGGCAACCGATTCGGGTCTTGGTGGTCAGGTGTCGCAGTCATCAGGCTTGTACTGAGACTTCCCTAATACATAACATGTGACATATTCCCAACCCTGATAAAAGCGTCTGCAGCCCCCTCCTGGTTAAGCTTCTTTCACGTTCACTAGTCATCTCGAAGGTCCTATATTTGTCATCCCCGCAGCTAGACGTTGTGAAAGTGATGTACAAAAATAACACCACATGGTGAAAGTGATTCCTTGCTTGAAGGCCGTTGAGAACCTTCTCAGTTTGGTGAAGTCCAAACAAGTGTGCGTGGGCAGTCACTTAGTGCGTGGGCAGGCCTACAAAAGGCGAATCGTGATTGAAATCGTCCACGTCCTTCGATCCTGGAGACCGAATGTGAGACTGGGCTGGGCGGGGTGAAGAGCAGAGAGAAACTCATCCATCAACGGTGCTTCCACATTTGTGCGCGCCGACTGTTAGCGGGAGGTTTACGGACACGCCTTCCGCGTCGTGGCCAACCAAACAGTAGACAAAACACTTCTCACCACGTCCATGAAGTTGCCGCACCTTCTCTAGTACGCTCAGACCGCGTGCTCGTAGAGCAGGCTGCGAAGGAACAGGCCGGCATCCGTGCAAGACGTCTTGAGTCATATGTCGGTCGTATCACGAGAACCAAGGCAAGTTTGTGGCTCATAGAACACATCGTGTCCCGCAATTGACTCAGTCGAATAAATATCTCGAAATTATGCCCTGCATTCATGAGTCAGAATCAGAGCCCGCGTTCAGCTCTTGCGTCCTGTCCGGAGGTGGAATCAAAGTGGATATTTTGTGCTGTGAGTCTGAGTTGGAATTGGTTTTGTTGGTGCGAAATCGGCCACAAGTATGACATCATGCCAGTTATTTTACTGTCACGCCCTTCTAAAAAAAAACTTCGGTAACTTCTGCAAGGCTGGAACCGCTTTGTCAGTCACGTGCGCTGCCCGCAATCGCAGTCTGCATCCTCCGATAGTTGCAAGCCCAAACACAATGTCCACCTATAGTGCCCAAAAGTAGTACATGGCAACATGCTGATGTAATGCTGTGGCGGGGATCACCAGCAGACAGCGGTCGATAGCACAGCAGCAGCGCCTAGTAATCCGAAAGCATACCGGCACGCGCGACAGACCGTCTCAATGATGTCACTGTTGCCGAACAAGATGTCACGCCTTCCTACGTCCCCTCCCGTTGCCAACGTGACCTTCGTCCTTGCATTCCCCGGCAACATCGTCGGGCACCACGTTCTTGGTCAGGCGCACGAACTCGCTCCACGGACAGCTGACGTCGCAGCCAGGCAGCTGCAGCTGGTGCGGCTCCGTGGAGCTGTCGTTTCTGTAGAACAGCTGCACCAGCGGCCCCGCGTCCGGGTCCGAGTGCAGCTCTACCAACAGGCAGCTGGACAGCGGCGGCGCTAGGCCGTTGTAGACCTGCGGAGGCGGCGAACGGGTGATGATGGATGGGGGACCTAGGGGACGCGGAGACGCGAGGGCGGCGAGGACGATCGGGTGTTGGACGTGGTGCGATGACACGAGCATGCTTGGTCTGTTACGATTTCAGCATGTTGCTCTTGTCGAACAAGTTCTGGCAAGCATTCCATAGACCTATGCCTTGCGCATGTTCGACATAGGCACCTAACCGACTAGCTGTGCATTTTGTCTTACTGTCATCATTTTAGCCAAGCAGATGAGGAGTGATCCTCTGAAGACAATTTGGCACAGAGTGGAGGATTCACAGGCTCGCGGACATCTAAGAGGCCTTGAAGACGATCCGAGACTATCAAGGCTACGGAACCCCAAAACGACCGGGGAGTCACGGCCACATATAAAATGGACGTAGGGCGGCATGGTTGTCGAAAAAGAGGCTTCTGGGGTCGGCAGGAGCTACTAAAGATACCGAGAGTGTTCGCTGCACGGCTGAAGAACGGCTCGGGTACGAGGATTCCACCTCTCTGCAGAATCTAATGTAGCCTGGAGGCCTGACACGCGGCCCAAGCATTCTCGCAAAAAGGATGACAAAATTGCGATACGTGCATAACGCTCATAAGGCGGTCGGTGTCACCGAAACAAATCCGTCTGAATATGTGAAAGTTAAGACGCCCGTGGAAGACTCATAAATGTCAGGAATAAATGTCAAAGGAATAAGGAATAAATGTCAAAGCAAATGATGGTCCCAAGGTGATCCGGTCCGTGGGGTGGCTTAATCATCTCGTGGGGTTTGTCTCCAGGCCGGCGCAATCATTGCATGCTGCTGCTTTGATTGCATGGTTGCTGCTATGATTGTATGCTGCAATCATTATCACCAAGATTTCACTGCGAAGTTTTCAGGGTCTAATTTTATCCTTGATCCACGTCAGCTTTGGTTTGCACCTCTTTGAACTCTGTTCTCAATAGCGAGACATTAAGCGCCGTGCCAAATCATCTAAAACCTTCTCCAACTTGAAATCAAGGCTGGTGCTGAAAACCGTCCACAAAAACCATCCCGTCCCCGTTCCTACCAGGGGCCCATATAGTTTTCTCGGCGGCTGCACGGGAGAGAGTGGACGCAGTACGTCACACGCAGCATGATAACGCCACTAGCCAGCGTACCTGCAGCGTGGTGAGGACACAGGCCACGTTAACGTCGTGCGCTGAGTACACGAACATCCTCCGGCTGGGCGGCTGCAGCGTGCCATCCACTCGCGCCTGCATGTTCTCCAGCATCTCCTTCAGCAGCGGACCTCCGCCCAGACGGCGCAGCAGCGGCGTGGCGCCGAACACGCCGAACTCGATGTCGTTCAGCGGCTTCATCAGGTCGGGGAAGGCGGGGGCGGTGGCGCCCGGCGGCGGCGCCAAGGCCCAGTCCGGCGTCGTCAGGTTGTGGTGCGCCTCGATCCAAAGCGTGTCGTACAAGTAGCTGAGCTTCTCAAGGTCGGTGACGTCCTTGCCGCTGTGCTCGCCGAGGTAGGCAAACAGCGCGGCGTTCCGTGCGACCAACGCCGCCATCTCGGGCGAGTCGAACACGCGCTCGCGCTCGCGCTGGTAGGCGGCGCAACAGTCGTACGACTTCAGCTTGAAGTCGGTCTGCACGGGCCGCGTGTGCACGGGGATCGGCTGCCAGGCCAGCTGGGCGTCCCACACATCAGCGCCCTGCGGCGGGTACAGACCGGCCAGGTTGACCTGCGCCGACATTAGCGTGCGGTCCACGTCAGTCAACTCGACGCACGTGTAGTTGAGGTGGTAGGCCGCCGGCAGGAAGCCGTCGTACCGCCGCCGCAGGTAGCGGCCCAGCTCCAGCTGGTTCCGCTTCCCCTCATTCGTCAGCTGACCTTCGCCCTGCGGCCAGGCGCCCCGGTTCGGGTCGGTCGGATACGGGTTGATCGGCGTGCGGGCGCCGTGACGGTACAGCACGTGCACCAGCTGGAGGGTGGATGGTGCCGCCCGCGCGCACCAGCAGCCTGCCAGCAGGGTCAGGAGCAGCGGAGCGCGCATCGTGCCGCCAGCGGTACGACTGACGCCGGCCACGCCCGGCGCGCCGCGTCGAGTGGCGGCTGACGGGAAGGGCCAGGGGCGCGCTCAGGGTCAGGAAGTGCGGGCGAGGGCGAAACCACGGCAGATGGGCAGGGACGCGCTCAGGCGTTAGGATGCACAAACTGGGTCGGGATCATCGAGAAGGGGTAGGGGCACGCTCAGCGGTCGGGGCATGAACAGGGGCAGGATCATGGAGAAGGGGCCGGGGCACGCTCAGGGGTCATGGAGTATGGACCGTGGCGGGATCATGGAGAAGGAGCAGGGGTGCGCTCAGGGGTCAGGAAATATGAACAGGGGCGGGATCATGGGGAAGGGACAGAGGCACGCTCAGGGTGGAGGGGCAGAGGCGTGCCCAGCAGTCAGAGCGCAGACGCTGGAGTGTGCTCAGGAGTCAGGAAGTGGAGGCTGTGGCGTGGTCATGGATGAGGGATGACACAGATGACACAGAGATGCGTCCAAAAATCACGCTCTGGGATCAGGATCGATGACAGCGGTGATCTCGGACCTTGGTGACTCAAGATTCAGACAATGGGATTGTCTCGGCAAAACACTCAATCGGCAGCAGCAGCAGCAGCAGGCGATTCTGCCGCGACCACATCCCTGGCGAAGTGCACAGACTAATGAAACAGTCTGATGGCCCAAAACAGAGCTAAATCAACTCAGAAATACCACCGAACAGCACCAGGAGAGTGCTAGTGCAATCTGTTTAAGAATACCTCCCAGACGTTGGATGATGTTGAAAACCCCAACCGTCTGGGCACCGGACTCGCTCTCCTCCTCCAATACTGCAGTGTTGAAGTGGTGTGAGAGGTGATCATAACACGAGCTCCAACTTCAACAACATGGAATACATCGGTTGCATCAGACGATGACACGTCAGACTTTAGGTCAGTGGCCCCGCCAGTTTTCCTAAGGGGGATGGGGAGGGGGAGGAGCGAGCTTGGTGAGGACACATCGCGCAAATTTCAACTGATTATTAGCAGCTACCGGCAGCAATTTTTAAATACAAAATCAGGGGCTAAGGGAGGAGGGGCGCCTCCTCCCCCTGGCTGCGCCTCTGCGCAGGAACCATGTCTGTGGTCAATGGCGTGTGTTCACCGGCCCTCCTTCGAGCGATTCATCAACTTCTCTCCGCATTTCCCTTGCCCTCAACTGAACTTCGAAAATGCCCATGTGCTTAATGGTAGGAATAGATTATATAAAAAAATCAGAGCAAGAGCACAACAGTCAATGCAGAAATGCATGAAGTGAATTTCCAGACGCAGATAGCAGCAACGGCTCATTAACGGGAAGTTGAGTTTCATCTGTTGTCCTGGATGGATCGTCCATTACACACCACCCTTAATGATAACTTACCATTCGTCCCTGTACAGTCCTTTAATCAAACAGTCAAACCTTTGTCACTAGCGATCACTTGTTTTAGACGCATCGTGTATGGCCCAGTTTTCTTTACCTTTCGGCCGACAATGTTTTGCAGAGGAAAGAGCATCGGCTTAGGTCTGTAATGAGGACCGGCTATTCAGCTGACGAAACGTCGCTGCCAGGCCGGGTAAACACAGGCAGCTAGAATCGCTTTTGAACTAGGGTGAGAGTGAAAAATTCCATCGCAAAAAGACCACGCGGGAGTGAAAAAATCAATTAGAAAAGATGGAACTTATGAGCTCGTGACTGATGCTTCAGCAAACAAGGACATCTATTTCAAGTTGGCATGGACGTAATATCAGGAACCTGACAAAAACATTTCGTTTTTTAACATCTTAGGCCATTAAAGTGAAACAGAATACGTTAACGCGCGCTCGGGTGGCGGATGGAGGGAGGGGGCAAATTGACCCCCGAGGGTTTTTCCCCAATGGTTTCTGAACGGCGTGGCGTAGCTGCGCCCAATTTTGCATAGCTGTAGAAAATTGCATAGCGGATCGTTTGACATACAAATTTTAGATGTACCTTGTAAGGTCGCTGACTTATGACAGGTCAAAATCAGCCCATGGTTTCAGCCAAGGCGATTTCTAGGGAATCTTTCAATCTGATACAACAACGGAGTGTTTGACGAAGACGTACATCTCTGAGATGCTTTCTTAGACACCACAAATATTGAATGAGCAAGTTACGTTGACCTAAGGTCAGGTCTGATGGTCAAACCAAGGTCAAAACCAATCTGATTTATTACTCTAGGGCTTGCTGTATGACATAGTTTCTGGTGCTCATTTCGAATTCATTGAGAGCACGAACGGCATTATACATCTTCAGTTGACTTCTTAGAGGTCATAACAGGCCACTGACCTAAGATGACCCGGGTTGAACGTTTTGTTTTAGGAACATACTGCCTGGTGTAATCTTAGTCGCTTATTCAAATGCAAAACGCAGATCAGTCTTGTATCATTTTGGTCACCATGACCTTTAAAGGGTCAAACTAAGTCAATGACCTCAATTGGGCTTGTGAACTTTTCCTTAGAGACAATTCCCTAGGTTCTGGGGGCGCTTTGGAGACCAACCTGGAATTTGACCCTGTTTGACCTTATTCGACCAAAAGTTCATGACTTGGGAAGCTGAAACCCTAACCTCAGTGAGTTCACGTATAGGTCAAGACACTCTGCAATTTGGTGTCTCTAGCTTTCTTAGTTCGCGCGATCTCAGAGGGCTGTCAAATTGCCCCCCCCCCCCCCTCCCACCTGAGCGAAGGGTATCTAGCCGGCCAACCGGGAGCATGTTAAGGCGTAGTAATTTAATGACAGTATTATGTGCATAACAAATTATTCACATCAATAATTTGATGCTGCACTTTTCAATTTCCTTCCACAGCATTTTTAGAACAAAACAAAGCAAGGGAAATCAATAGCGAAATAACAACAGAAAATTCAACGCGCATTCAACACCCAAACAAAAAAACAGTTGATTCCTAGACATCAGCCCATCACCAAGTCAAACACAGTAACATACTTCTGGCTTCTGTTAAGATGGGGTCAGGGAAAACAAGCATTTTGTCACCGTTTCTTACAAAATACCAATGCTTATTTCCATGAAAGTAGCCCATGACTTACCTAAAGAGGCCTTACATCACCGCATCCTGTATAAGCTGTTTGCATCGCAGCAGCTGTTGTGAGTTTCTGATTCTTGCACAATTCCTATTACCACTTGCCATGCACTTGACCAACTTAACCTAACTTAGAGTAGTTCATATGATGAACATCATCTCAACTAACCTATCTGTTGACAGCAGCACTTGTGAAAAAAACATGACATTTAAAGCCAGTTTTTGGCTGGTTCCAACTTGCATTTTTATTCAGTTCATTTGTGTATGCTTGTTGACATCAGACAAAGTTGACAACACACGAATCAAAACGCTTCAGATCAGTTTGAACAACTTTGGGTTTGGTGAACAGTTTGAACAACAAAGAAATTTGGGGCAAATAATCAAGAATATGGCACAAAACAAGCCCATTGCATGCCTTGTGGCATCATAATTTGTCTCATGGTAAAACTCGATGCATTTAGCAAAAAAGGGCCCACTGTGGTTAACAATCATATGTTGAAAGCAGGTAAGGTAAGGAATTACTTGGTCCACAGCAGACTTGCTGGCTTCTTCCTACTCCCAAAAAACAAAAACTTAGTACCTTTTATTTGGTCTGCTTCCAGACAGAGTCATCCGACTCACCCTCAAAATATAGATATAAAGCATGCCTACCATCCTTTGAGAATGAAATGCGGGACAAGTAAGAGGTGTGCATGATAAATATCTCCAAAGGGGCAAAATTTCGCCATCAAGCACTTCTGTATTAGCTGCGTCAGGTCTGTCCCAAGGCTCCATACGGCGGCATTTATTCTAATGCTGATGCCTTGCCAGATAGCCTGGTAAGCCAGATGCTCGAAAGGCTTGGATTTATCATCATTGAGCACCGCCATGAACCAATAAAACGGTTAACCGAAGGTTTAAGAAGGCAAAAAAGGCGGTAAAAATAAGTTTCATGCTTCAAATTGTCTCATTCACCCCCTGTGAATTGTTCACGCTTGGGTGCATATCAAACATGTTTTGGGCGGCTGGCGAATTAATCCAATTTATGTACAAAGAACATACAAGTTTGCAGTTGGAACATCTTGCAGGGAACTTGGTCAAAATTTTAAGCAGCAGATGGTACCTCTAAGACAATCGAAAAGTAAGGAAAAAGAAAGTGGTATGACACTGGTATGATACAGAAAAACAAAAGTAGCTAAATAAATATAAAGACTGGCACTTTCTCGCAAAATTTTGTAATCAGCCGATGTGACTTAAAATCTGTTAATAGAAGCGCTGAAATGGTGATATTCATCTTGAAATTTTAATTCGTAAGCCATTTCTTGAACTTTCCACTCATGCATTTCGGGAGTGATGCAATTTAGTGGTCAAGTTTCCTCGGGAAAAAAGAAATACGTGGAGTAAAATTCTCTACCAGGCCTTGCTGGTATTTGCACCAGGTTCTGCTTTCGTGGTGTTGTGGTAAGACCAAAAAGTAGGGGATACGTGAAAACCTTGCATTTGACGCACAGCTGCAGATTGTGATGCATTTTGTAAACAAACCAAACTTAATGCCTGCAAGCGGCTGGGGTCGCTGGGGTTCTTGGGCTTGGAGGTGGCTGGCTGTGCATACATAGACATGATTCAGATGCAGGTGATGCAGGACATAGCCATTGGTGTCCAGGTTCTGCGGAGCCTCGTTTATGCTTGGTGGTTTCAAGTGAGCTCGATTTTGGATGACATCTGAAAACCTCAAAAAGGGAAATATGGGTTTGGCATGTGCGCTTAGACAATGTCAGGCAGGAGTGAAAAATTCACATAAAATATGGAGAAAAGGAGTGAAAAATTCCTCCACATAGGGTGTTGCTTTACACCCAAAGTCGGCAATTCCAGGACACTGGATAAATAACACATCCTCGAGAATATTTAGTACGTATCGTTGATAAGAGAGGAAACGGTGTTTAGTACCGATGCGTACTAAAAGTGGCGGCGTTTAGTACGTATAGATAGCAAACAGAGCAGCCCAGTAACCCAAGGCTGACCAGAGTATATGAGGCTGTACAGAGGTGGACGTCGTGGTTTTTTTTCTTTCCTTGGGCGTAGAAAGCCTTCACCATTTTGGGATCTCAGTTCCCATTTGAATGCGATTTGCTCCTAGTGCGCAGCGAGGTCGGTCGGTTGGTGGTCATTAGGGGAGGGGGGGGGGGGGATGGTGGAAGTGATTGGGAGGCGTGCCTGGAGAAACTCTCACGCATAATTTACAGAAGAGTGTTATCTACCGGCTGAGAATGATAATGATATATTCAGGACTATATATTGATATATTCGTGAAGAATGATATATTGTTCAAGAATGATATATTCAGGACTATTCAGGATAATGATATATTCAGGCATTGGAAAGGATATTTTCATCCAGGTATTGCAAGGAATGGGATACTAGTCTCGCAATGTGGTTAGCATCAGACTTGGGTTTGAATCGAATGTCTTGAACCAGCTCCGGACTGCCTCACATATTGTGGAATCCGTCTCAGCTTGTGACTCGGCTGTTTATTCTTCATTCGACTAAGTTCAGACCATATTTACATTGGAGCACATTGGAGTGCATCCGAGCAGGCTATCAGATGGCCTTGACAAGAGCATAGGTCACTACATTAAAATACCCAATGTGCCGGGCCCCTAAGCAATCCAGTGTGCCGGAGCAGGTTAACAGATGGAGCCCCGACAAGCGTGCAGGGCCCTCCATTCAAGTGGCAAGTACCCTGCACCCAGTTTCCAGGGTCCCGACCGACAGAGTGTGCATAAGCAGGTTAACAGATGAGCCCCCGAGAAGAGCGTAGGGCCCTAAGCAAGTGACATAAAATTGGAAGCGCCCTAGACCAATGCAGAGGGCCCATGAGCATATCGCAAGTGTGTCGGTAGGTGAACCGAAACCAACGTAAAGGTTCCCCAGGCTACCGAGAATACCCGGGCAAATTAACATGGGGGTCCCCCGCTATAGCCCACAGAGCCTTCCTGGTGACTGGAAATAATCCGTGGAAGGCCTCTGATTGACAAGAGCGCCCCGGCACGCTGGCAGGAAGAGCACAGAAACAGTGCAGGGCCCTCTGAGCAAACGCAAAGCAGTCAGGGCTAACGTGGAAGGCTCCTTAACGATCGAGATGACACTACAAGTGGGCATATAGGTCCCCGGAAACAGGATAGGATCCTGGACAGCATGATTAGGCTTATAATCTCCAATTAGCACTTTTTTCCATTATTGAATATTTTTCTCTTTTCTCGTAGGCCATTCACTTCCATTTGCAACTGTTCTCGGTGGCCTGGAGATCCAGAGAAATTTTGTTGTTCTGTGTTTAAAAAATTGTATTTGTTCCTATGTCACCTATGGGCCCCATCGGAGCCTATGGGCCACTTCGGTGCCCAAGGGGGGCCATGGGCCCCGTGACCGCCCTCCCTGGATCGGACCCTGACTCAATCAGTGGTGGAGGTTGGTGCGGGGGGAGGGTAGGCACAGCGGCCACGTGCCAACAATTAAAGGGCCAGGCGGAGATCACAATGCCGCTGACTTGCATTGGTGCAGAAATGTGGCATGCACTATCACATAAATATCGGTAGAATTGCGTTTTCTGTTTCAGTTACACCTTGCGGCGCATACAACTAAAACGAAGAACACCAAGCTACCCGAAACCAAGTGGTTGAAATCCGGTTATTATTGTTTCGAGCGAGGCTCTTCCTGGCCACGTGGTTCACATCACAACCGGACAACTTGTAGGTACCGGTTAAGCTTCGGCCACGGCCAAATACAAAGAGCGTATGTCCAGAGCCGACAATAGTGACGGAAAGGCCGAAAGACCGAGAGTTCTCATCATGACCGACACTTGGCCGTATAATGAAATTGATAATGGCTGAGCTTTGCATAGCACGAACATCTCATAACTACTTGCATGTCTATGAACTGCCCCAGAAAAAATCGGTGCTGGCGTGAAAAGTGGGCCCAAACGCACGTCAGCCAACGTCCCGAGAATCGAACCCACCACCCACCCGCTACGACCCCAGCACCATCGCGCGGCACTACGCATCCTCGTGCATATCGGCGACGAGATAAGCATCCAATAAAAACTATGCCAGCGATGCCCTCTGCGGATTGGAGGTGCCAGCTCGCCGGCGCCTCGAATTTGCGGGATGTGATTTGCGGAGAGCTTGTGAAGGCCGCTAGTTATTGGCTTGTGCGAGTTGCATCGGACCCAGTACTAGTTCTGGCTGTTGATTGGCGGGGAACGCGTACGATTGGTGGCTTGTGTTTGGCGGAGAGGCGGCCTGCAATTTGCCATCGAAGCTTCTGCAGCCGGCGGCATCCCTCAGGAGCCTCGAGCGCTGCCGCCTGACGTACAGCCTCCGCTCTAAGCCTTGCGATAAATGTTGCCAGCCGTTAACCGGTTGTTGATCCGTGCCTGGCATTTAGCCAGGACAAACTGCAGATTAGTGGGTGTCTGATGCCAGTTAGTGGATACAGGGACGGCGCGTCGAAACGAAGACGGTCGCCAGTTCAGCTCCGTAATGAAGGGGACTCTTAAACAGGTAACTAGAGGACGATTGGACGCATGATTAGAACTCGTGATGGTTTTGTCTCACACTCTCATCGCTCGGATTTTAATGAGATTGGGTCAAAGAGGATGTAATCAGGGCTTAAGTCGCTAGTGACATATCGAAATCGGAATTATAAACTTCAGCAAGTTAAAAGTGCGAGTGTGCAGAGTTGGCAGAGTTGTTATCACTGGAATGCGAATCTGATCATTGAATCTCTTGGCTAGCGAGATGTCATTTAACAGGACCTTCTGTGTCCTGCCGTGAGGGATGTCCGAAAGAAATCCTTCATGATCGGGAAATGTGAGAATTGTACGCGCTCAAGCTGGTGTGCGAGCATTTTGTATTATTAAAACTACCAATGCGCAAGCAAGGGACAATTTGGAATCGGTCAATGAAATGAGATTTGGGCGGTGGAGGACCACATAACGCTGTACTTAAATTAAACCTGTTCTGCGAATGGATGAATTTTTGACCAAATTGCCAGAAGCCATGGTTACAGTTGCCAGACCTCACTTAGCGACCCAGCACCAGGGTGAATTTTTCGATGACGTTTAAAAAGACTGCCCAAGAACGAAGCTTTTATATTTCTAGGTTTTTCAGAAATCTACACTTTGGTCGCTTGGGACGAAGTTTAGCAGTTTCATTGGAATGCGCCGCAATGCATGCTGTATCCTTTCGTGGTGTGTTGATCAGAACGTGGACAGGATACATATAAAAGTTATTGCGTGCCGTCAGGTGCGATGAAATCAAACAGTTTTGCGAGCGGTACATTTCTGCCGTATTTTGTAACGGAAGTGAAAAGCGCCGTTTGAATATGGAAAAGTGAATTGCTGTTTCGGTGCATCAGCTGCGAAATACAAGAACTGGTTCTTGTACAGATTGTACAGAAGAACAGGTTCTTGTACTTGTACAGTTTTGGCCAACTTGTACAAGAACAGGGTGATCAATGACAATGAAGAAAGTGAGTAGGTGCGCAAATTGAAAACTAACAGAAAACGTGCATGCATTCTAAGGCGCCATTAAGTTCATACTCGAACAAGAAGTAAATAACACATCGTGGATGACCGTACCCACGTTTATAGTACAGGCGCAATCGAAAAGAAAATATAATTTACATAAAACAAGATCAAAGTACCTTAAACGTTTCAGATATCAGCCAACAGATCACGCCCATTGAAAGACGCTCCATCATATCAGTTAATCTTGCTTGCAGCTGTTGGCCTTGGTGGTCCTCGGCCAGCTGCTGCTAAGCTGCCAGCTGAAATCGCTTGCGGAAGTAAATGATGTGTTATGCGTGATGCCTGTTAACTTAAATTCATTTGCATATACAGGTATTTTTCGCGCATTTTAATTATCAGTTAGATGTGCACTGTATCGCAAAAATGACAGGCAATTGCTCTTTTTTAACCCCCTGCACGTTGGTGGTCTGTAAAAACTGTGGCTGGCTGTTTTTGAAGAAAAGAACTGAAACGTCGAGTAAAATCGGAGGACAAATTTAAATTTGCTACCGATATTCTTTTCGATAAACGCATGTAGCCGAAATATCACATTTATCTCTTCATTTTCCTCTTTCTTCTTTGAGGAATAAGGTTATTAGTGTTGTTTTACCTATACGCATAATGTTCCCCACAACTGTACTTTACAATTTGCGAAGCGCTGCCATCATGTCGATAATGATGGCGGCATGCCTTCTGCATAGCAGTTTAAACATAATGCAAAGATTCTGTCTGGTCACTAAGATCAGCCTAGACCAAAGTCATGCCATAACGCCAGGTCGACTTCAGTTACAACTGCGTTGGGAGCTAAATGGCTAAACGCCTATCGTGTAAATGAATCGTGTTCAGGGTTGATATGTGGTCGTGTATGCAACACCTGCAACGGGAAGAGCGTTCATTGCAATTGTCTAAGGGCGGGACCACCAGCATTGTCTCGCTTGCATAGGGTTGTGTCGCCGCAGACTCGCCCTGCGGTCGAGTTTCTCTGTTGCCGGCGCAGAACCACACGCCTGCCGCCGTCGGCAACTACAAAGCCCGCCCCCGTACCCACCCGCGAACAAGAAACAAACTCGAACTCGGTTAGTAGCCTGTGCCGGGGAACTCAGCTGAAATCGCCGGGCGCGACAGGGTCGATACCTGCCAGTCATACACGCGATTTCAAACAGCAAAACCGAGGTGATGCAGATGACTTTGTGGACTGGAACATACAACAATTTGGTGTTTGGGGGTTGCCCTGTCACTTACGCTACCTTTTTTCCTTTCTCCTCTCCTTCTTCTTACCTTTCCGCCCACTTCCCTAACACTTGAGTTCCCCCCCCCCCCCCTCCGCTGAACTCGCCGAATGGCGCCGGCTGCGACGCTTCGATGTCAAATTTCAGGCCACCTCTCCGCCAAACACAAGACACCAATCGGACGCGTTCTCCGTCAATCAACAGTCAGAACTAGCTCTGGGCCCGATGCATCTCGCGTAGGCCATTAACTAGCTTCGGAGCTCCCAAGCTTCCCAAGCTCTCCGCAAATTACATCCCACAAATTTGAACCGCCGGCGAGCAGGCACCTCCAATCCGCAGTGGGCATCGCTGGCGTAGTTTTTCTTTGAACAGTTATTTCGACACCTGGATGTGCGATGATGCGTTGCGCCGCGCGTTGGTGCAAGGTTCGTTACGGGTGGGCGGCGGGTTGGATCTCTGCGGACTCGAAACAAAAACAATCGGATTTCGATCACTGTTTCGGGTGGCTTGGTGTTCTTCGCTTTAGTTGCATGTGTCGCAAGGTGTAACTGAAACAGAAAACGCAATTCCACAGGTATTTGTATGATAGTGAATGCCACATTTCTGCACCGATACAAGTCAACGGCATTGTGATCTCCGCCTGGCCCTCTAATTGTTGGCACGTGACCGCTGTGCCCCCTCGCCCTACCTCCACCACTGATTGAGTGAGGGGCCGATCCAGAGAGGGCGGTCACGGAGCTCATGGCCCCCCTTGAGCCCCGAAGTGGCCGATAGGTTCTGAAGGGGCCTATAGGTGACCGAACAGATAGTTTTTTTAAACAAAAAACACACAAAAAATTTCATGTGGATGTCCAGGCCACCGAGAACAGTTGCAAACGAAAGTGAATGGCCTACGAGAAAAGAGAAAAAGCTTCAATAATGGAAAAAGTTGTTAATTGGAAATTATAAGCCTTATCGCGCTGTCCATGATCCTATCCTGTTTCCGGGACCTATATGCCCACTTGCAGGGTCATTTCGATCGTTAAGAAGCCTTCCACGTTAGCCCTGGCTGCTTTGCGTTTGCTCAGAGGGCCCTGCACTGTTTCTGTGCTCTTCCTGCCAGCGTGCCGGGGCGCTCTTGTCAATCAGAGGTCTTCCACGGATTCTTTCCAGTCGCCAGAAAGGCTCTGTGGGCTATAGCAGGGGACCATCATGTTAACTTGCCTAGGTATTCTCGGTGGCTCGGGGGCCCCTTACGTTGGCTTCGGTTCACCTGCCGCCACACTCGCGATATGCTCATGGGCCCTCTGCATTGGTCTAGGGCGCTTCCAATTTTATGTCACTTGCTTAGGACCCTACGCTCTTGTCGGGGCCCATCTGTTAACCTGCTTATGCACAACCTGTCGGTCGGGGCACTCGAAACTGGGCGCAGGGTACTTCCCATTTGAGTGGAGGGCCCTGCGCACTCGTCGGGGCGCCATCTGTTAACCTGCTCCGGCACACTGGATTGTTAAGGGGCCCGGCAAATTGGGTATTTTAATGTAGGGACCTACGCTCTTGTTCAGGCCATCTGACAACCTGCTCGGATACGCTCGATCTTTCGGGGGCCCTCTTTATTGGGTCTTGGGGAAGCCCTATTTGAATGGAGGCCCGACGCACCTGTCTGGGGTCCTCTCTGTTAACCTCTTCGGCCAAAGTGGATTGTCCGGGAGCCCTGCACATTGCGTCTTGGCGTTTGAATTTAGGGCCCTGCGCTCTTATCGGGGCCATCTGATAACCTGTCCACACTGGGTTTTGGGCACTTGTTACTTCAATAGAAGGGCCTATGCTCTATGCTCTTGTTGCGGCTCCTTCTGGTAAGCTGCTCGGGCACCTTCGATTGTTAAGGGATCTCTGCGTCTGGTCTTGAGTACTTTCGATTTGAATGGAGGGCGCTGTGCTCCTGATGGGGGCCCTGTCTGCTAGCATGCTGTGGCGCATTCGATCATTCGGGGTCCCATGTCGTCCGCATTTCATATTTGAACGAAAGACCCCACACACCTGCCGGAGCCTCATCTGTTAACCTGCTTAGGCACTCTGCATTGTTTTTGGGCCCTGCACATTAATTATTTTAATGTAGGGCCCTACGCCCTTATGGAAGACATCTGATAGCCTCCTCAGGTGCACTCGATCTTTTGGGGGCCCTCCACACCTAGGTCTTGGGTACGTTTTATTTGAATGAGGGCCTTACGCTCTTGTCGGGGGCCATCCGATAACCTGCTCAGGCACATTCGATCGCTCGGGGGGACTCTACGCCGGGTCATCCTTTTTTAACGGTGGGCCTACGCACTTGTCGGGGACCCCTCCGTTCGCCTCACTGTTCGGCCACACTGGATTGGTCTGGGACCCTGCACATTGGGTTTCGCTGTTTGAATTTAGGGCCCGGCGCTCTTCTCGGGGTCCATCAGATAATCTGCTCGCGACCTTGCATTTTTCCGGGGGCCCTTTGCACTGGGCTTTCGACACCACTTATTTGAATTTAAAGCATTGCGTTCTTGTCGTGGCCTCTTCTGATAAGCGGCTTCGGCACATTCGGTTGTTGAGATTTCACATTAATCAGTAATGCACACAAAACAGGATATCAAGAAAAAACACCAAAAGTGTGAAGGCCTTCAGGTGCTGCAGCCCAAAGAGGCCACGACATTTCTTCCAGATGCACCTCAAGGTCGGACTGCTCCAATGCAAAGGCATGCAAAGGCAGGTTGGCTCACTGCATTGGCAATCAACTAACTATTCCGCAAGCTAGTGGAAAATGAGCGTGCATGATTAGGAAGCTGTGCTGAAGAGTGAGGTAGTGTGTGCTCCCATCAGCTTTGAACGGGCGGCGTGCGTCTGGTTGCAGGAGCATGACAGCTCGCACCGCCAGCCTGTCTGGTTCAGGTCGGCCCAGCTCGGCGGGGCCAGCGGTAGCTGTTCACCAGCGCGCTTTACCAGCGCGCTGGGCCCTATCCTACCCTGCTAGTTGCGCTAGCTGTTGATGGGCTAGTCTGTCAAGTTCAGCTGACTGATGGCCGCGTCTTCACCCGCCACCGCGCACACCTGCGACCGCGCGCGGTGCCATCAGGGGCCTCTTCTCCCATGCTCGCGTGGCCGGTACGCCGGCCTGCCCACCGGCCGCTCCCCGAGGCTGCAGAGCGTCCGCCCACACCCGACGAGACGGCCCCTCCGTGCGCCCTTCCGCCTGACGTGCTGGCGGTGCCGCTTCCGGGCCCAGGGTCGCGTTCGTCAGTGCGTGCTGGGCGACGCCCTGTGCGTGTTCGTCGTACCCCAGCTCGTTTAGATTTGCAGCCTTGTGCCCGCGAGCGGATTTTTCCTGTCACCGCGCAGTGGCCTTATGTGTATATGTTTGTCCTTTCTTCCTTCTTTATTCGCCGGCCCCGTGTGCGAGTTCTTTTGTCGTTATGTTGCTGTCTTTCGATATTACGTGGCACTTGATTGAGAAGGAAGGATCGTACCGCCGCATTTCAAGGCGGCTAAAGCTATACTTTTGGTTTTCGCGCTAGGTGGCAGCACGGGTCTCGGTACACGTGCGTCAGCATCATGCCTCATAGCGGGCCGGGGCACCGCCCCGTGTGTTTGGTTGCAGTGATACTGGATTGTGCCGTAGCTACCTTAACACAAAAGTGCAACTACATGTGTCTTCATTTGGCACGATAAACCCAACGACGAGACCGGCTACACATCGTGTCACATATCATCTCACATCACATACCATATCACCCTTACAGGAAGCGCTCCACACCTTATGGGGTTTTAAGCTGAAATAGCCATCTTGAACTTTTTGTGCTTCACAATTCTGCCCTTCTTAAGACCTAGGTCCCTCTAGATTCTTGGCTACACGCCACCGACACGAAAGTGGGGAAAGGTACGTCTGGAAAAGTATTTCAAAGTCACCTTGGCATTTATGACGCGATAACAACGTCCTTCAAATCCCAACTCCCATTCCATAAGTCATGCCGGTGATCAAGGCCCAGGAAAATGTAACTGTCGAGGCGTTCATATCTGACGTTTGTGAGCGCGATTTCAGATATAACGGTAGTGAATTGGGTCTTTATCAATGTTGTACAGGGTACGATGAAGGGTAACATAATCAAACCATGACGCGTTGAGGAGCATACTTTCTGCACTGAGAATTGTGCTGTTCAGAGCACTTTTTCCACTTAAAAGTATACACATAGTTTTAAGAGAGCTTGTTTCATTTAATTTCATTTCACTTTCTTTTCTTCATTTCATTTCACTTCATCATTCAGTACCTTTATATATGACACATTCCCTTTAAGTTGGTATATCTAAAGACTCCCCAATCTGCGGATTGACTCGATTCGTGAAGTGCTCTACTTCAGACATAAATACACCAACCACACCGTCAGTGCCTCCATTTCGACAACTGTGGCGCAGGTGACAGGCCAGTAACTGCGGGCCCTATAGGCATGTGAGCGAGGCTGGAGCAGTGAGAGACGCCCAGTTTCCCGTGGAATCCATAGATTAGTCACAATGATTACGAGGCATGGTTAGTGTACGAAGCTAAAAAGTTCAAGTGCACCTGACCATCGCAATAGCAGGGAAGTGCAGCGTGTAGCTGTGTTTATGGCAATGACCTACCCAACCATTGCGCAACGAAATCTGACCAAGCTTTCACCAGTTTAGAAATACATCCATTCAAAGGGATCGGATCAAATTTATAAAAATGAAACGATTGCCTCTACGCTAACGCCAACCTCACCATTAATCTTCCACCATTTAGGTAATATTTTGAAGTCTTTGGTAAGATAGCTGCTAAAGGTTGTTAAATTTGTGCGGCCTGGCTTACTGGTTTGACATGCCTGACATGGGTTTTCTGCTACTGGGGCTCCTGCTATTAAAGTGAAACTGTTATTTGGACATAATTGTATGCTATTTGGCAATCGCACTGACTGTGAAATGGTTTTAAATCTTAAGCAGTATCCAAAATGCCTTATTTGGCTAGCTAAAATTTCTAACCCGCAAAAGTTTGTTAAGTTTGGCCCACGACCCGGCAAAAGCCCGCGGACTTCTACGGACCAGAATTAGCGAGCTGGGCTTTGAAAAGTAAGTCTCTAATACACATCCACATCATATGATATGACATACATCGCACTATGTTCTGCATTGAATTGAATGTCAGTTTGATAGATGTCAGAACTGTAATCTTGTAGATGTGACGTCCTCTGGCTTAGCTAGTGTCTGCCGCCTGTTGTAGCTAGGAGATGTCACGTCCCCTGTGTCGTAGCCGGCCAGATGAACACCCATAGCTTGTCGTAGCGGGAGATGTCACGCCGTCTATGGTAGTAGCCAGAAGATGTCCACGCCCTTGTTGTCGTAGCCAGAAGATGTCACGCCCCTTTTGTGTCGCGTAAGTGATATAATCTCATATCCACCGAGAGACGGAATAACCGCCACAGAGTGCCTAAGTACAGACTGCCGCACTCCCAGCCAGACCATAACAGCGGCAGCCCAGACCGTATACAGGCGGCGCCCGTCGGACAACTGCATGTCTCGGTGCGACTTCATGTCACTGACTGTACAACAGCGGGGACGACGACAGGCCTTCCCGAAGCGCTGCTTATGTGCCGCAACAAATGCACAGGCCAATGTTGAGTCGGACGACTCTCGCCCCTCTTTCCTCATTCTCGCTTGGTACTGCATCCTCGCGGCACCTTGTTTGTTCGGAAGGCATCTCATTTTCGGTTGATACTGCACCCTCGCGGCACCCCGTTTGTTCTGGCAACATCTCAATCTCGCTTGATACTGCATGCTCGCCGTGCCATGTTTGTTCGGGCGGCATCTCATTCTTGCTTGGTACTGCGTCCTTGTGGCGCCTTGTTTGTTTGGGTGACTTCTCAGTCTCTTGATACTACATCCTCGTCGTCCCTTGTTCGTTTGGGGGCGGCATCGCATTCTCGCTTGATGCTGCATCCTTGCGGCGCCTTGTTTGTTCGGTGACTTCTCAGTCTCGCTTGATACGCATCCTGCCGCGCCTTGCTTGTTCGGGG
>NW_023597055.1:4677974-4693474 GCF_011947565.3 Pollicipes pollicipes
CATGGAAGCTTGCAGTCACTTGTGTCTGTGACTGCTGAGAGCATTTTGAATTCGAAAGGACTTTCCATGACAGTCACCGGCAAACGAAGTTTTGTTGGCAGGTGCAATGCAAGGCAAATACACAATGATTTCAGTGAATTTGGGGTTATTATGATGAACAGCAGTTTCCAAAATCTGCAGACATTCCGCTAACGAGCCTTGAGCTCATGCCAAAAATAATTTTTTCCCTCAAAAAATTATCTTATCTTTTGTACCAAACGTGGATGCTTACATCGTATAGACTAGACTAATGTTCCATTCTCAAAGTGTGGCATATGTTTGTAAGCTCTCATTGTGGTAGGGCTGCATCAAACAGCTGGAATTTGGGCAGCTTTCTGACATGGTTAAGGGATATGCTTGCTATTCATTTTTGTACCACCTTTGAGGAACCCCAATGGGTTATTTTCATGTTGCTGTGTCACGTAAGCCCTTCCAAATGTGAGAACAAAAAGTTGAGTATAGGTACAATCACTCAAGTGAATTGCAACTGAACTGAACTCATCTTAATGGTAGGTTAGGTTAGGTTAGGTTAGGTTAGGTAGTTAGGTTAGGTTAGGTTAGGTAGGTTAGGTTAGGTTAGGTTAGGTTAGTTAGGTTAGGTTAGGCTAGGTTAGGTTAGGTTAGGTTGCAATTCAGTTGCAACCTACTGGAATTGCAAACTCAACTGAACCTACGAACAAGCGGAATATAGGTACAACCACTGATCTGCTCAGCCTTCGCCAACTGTTTTGAAAGATGGTTACCCTGAGTAGTGCATTCCTGAAATTCCCGATCATGAAAAGCAAGGATGGAGAAGTCTCACGTACGATTCAAGTTCTGGATGGTTACTTGACAACACTCTAAGAGTTGGTTCCTTGCGGGAATCTCAAGTGAATCCTGAGCTGTGTCTTTGTTCTTGCTTGCATGATCTCTTATAGTGTCCAAGGCTGAATCTGGGTTCTTTGCATGGAGCTTTTGACGTTTTTGTTATAGGCCGGATCTCCTGGTTCTGTCGGAATCTGTCGACATAATACCAGGGTGAATCGTAGTTTTCTTATTCCTAAACGGACCTAGTCGAACGCGTCACCACTGAGTGCAGTCCTCCCCGATTTGGATGCCTCCACGGCAGGATGTTCCTTTGCGAATGCGTTCGCAATCCATGCAGGGTTGGAAACAGCCTCCCATGTACCTGGCATGGTGGATGAACAAAATGGACACTTCGGCGACTATATGGCGCGCAAGAGTGGCGAGAATGCAAAGCAAAATTCAACAAAACATCCAACCCCAGACCGACACAAAACAAGCTTAATGTACACTTGCATGCTCCGACGGACGCTAGGTAGCGTGAGCTGTTTCAGAAGCAAACATGTCCGAAACAATGCGTCGTTTACTATATGACAAAAATGACGTCCACGAAAGGCTGTCCAATTTCGAATGCTTTCATTCAACCCGGAGAAGTAAAGAGGCGACGCAACATGCTACAAAACCGATACTTTGTCAGTGCTGAGGTCACAAGATAAGCAATAGCAGCAGCCATAAGTATTCTAATATCAACCAGGTGGTATAGATAGCATAGATAAGCCAGGAACTTAATAAATCATGTTACCAAACGACCGGTATTAGATTATGGCGAGTGGCGGCGTGCTTTTCCAATGGCCCTCACAATGTACTTGGATGGCACTGTGGGAGAAGCGACGACAGGCTCTCTCAAACCGCGCATCCTGTTTTCCCCTACAAGTTATGAAAAGCAAATGCGATAGTAATGGAAATGAGCTTGACCGAAAGCACATGTTTGCTCCTCGATGTATGAGGAAGGTGGGGAGGGATTTCGACAGAGCATCTGGATTCGGCATCTTGCTGCGAAAGCACAATTTGTCCTAAAAGGTCATTAGGCGCACAACACACACACCACACAACAAACACACACACACACACACACCCCACACACACACACCACACACACACACACACCAACACACGCATACACACATACACAGACACACATACACATATATCTTTCTCTTTGGTATATATATATATATATATATATATATATACTAATATACACATATGTTGAAATGTTTTGGCAGAAATCCTTTCTCGATGCATGTTTCAATTAAAAATCACTGCTTGACTCAGCGTGACGAGCTTTTGACGCATCGGTTCTAGTTGCCTCCCCGGGCTTTGACTGGGATTTCGTTTAGGAATCACCAATATATCATATATATATATATATATATATATATATATTATATATATATTATATATATATATATATTATGCAGTGCAATATTTGCAATGTTCCCGGAATGAGCTTCTCTGTATGCCATTCAGGACTGGTCATCTTCTCTGTATGTCTGTTTGTCATAGCACGCATGACATGTGTGTGTTAGATACAAGGTTTTATAACTAGTATTGCACGCATGAAAAAACCCTATCAGAAGCGTGGACTTGTGGATTGATGAATTAAACTGCACCGTTCGAGGTGGGTTAGGTGCAACCTCCACTGGCATGAATATGAAACGCATTAAAACGACGAGGCTTGGAAAAACTCATGTGAAGATAAAGGTTCGAGTAGTGCCTGGTCACCAACAAGATGTTTGTCAAATTCTGCATCATCTTTTTTGCTCAATATGTCCATAGATCGCAGATTTAAGACAGCATATGGCACTCAAGGGTACTTGACGAGGAATCATGGTATGTGTGAGCTTGTCATGGATGGAGATAGAACACGCCGAGAGTCTCAAGATCCCCCATGCGTAATTAAAACGCCGTCAGTTTGCTTCCCACCGGTGGCAAACGGCCGGCAAGCGACCATGACATTATGAGCTGCAAGGCATCACCAATAGAGAGTTCTCGAAGCTTCTTATCCGGGAAAAAAAAAAAATGTTCTAGAGCTTCCTAAAACTGGGAACAAAAATGGCCGCCCGCCACGAGGGCGCGGCACCGCCCGGCACCAGCCACCAGTGGCGCGCCGGAGCGGCAGCCGGGCCGCCAGCTACGCCTCAGAGAGGGGCCCGGACCGACCGCCATGCCACGCCTCAGAGAGGGGCCGGACCGGCAGCGCCGGCACGCCGTCGTCACCCGACGCCCATCTTTTTGAAACAGTGGTGATCTCATGACGAGCGCAGACGCACCTGAGCGTGAGGAGGGCGGTGACAGCGGCGGTGGTGCGGGTCAGGCCGCCGTCGGTGCCGGCCCGACGACCGCTAACCATCGGAGCAGTGGGAACGGCCCGACGACCGCTGACCGTCGGAACAGTGGGAACGGACCGACGACCGTTGACCGTCGGAGCAGTGGGAACGGCCCGGCGACCGCTGACCGTCGGAACAGTGGGAACGGCCCGACGACTGCTGACCATCGTAGCAGTGGGAACGGCCCGACGACCGTTAACCATCGGAACAGTGGGAACGGCCAGACGACCGCTGACCGTCGGAACGGTGGGAACGGACCGACGACTGCTGACCATCGGAGCAGTGAGAACGGCCCGACGACCGCTGACCGTCGGAACAGTGGGAACGGCCCGACGACCGCTGACCGTCGGAACAGTGGGAACGGCCCGACGACCGCTGACCATCGGAACAGTGGGAACGGCCCGACGACTGCTGACCACCACAACAATTGGATGCGAGCCAGCAGCCCGGCCGCCAGTGCCGATCCAAGCACTGGGCGCGGCGCGATGACCGACGCGGCCCCCGCCGGCGGGGCACGCGGCCGCAAGCGAGGACTGGTCATGCAGGTGAGAGCCAGGTGTCTTGGCACGGTGTCGCAGGTACTGCATTACGTTGCATTGGTACATGATGGGGACGTCACTGAGCAGCTGGTCAAAGGACCGCCCGTGAAAAAGTGCGGAGAGCGTGGGTGAGAGGCTAATGTTGTTTCATTGTTATCCTCGGTGATCGGCGAATAGCTATTGATGCCAAGAAGCCGAAGAAGTCGTGAATGCGTCGTCACTTGACCAAAAAATAAATTTTCATTTATTTTAGCAGGCAGTTCAATTTTGATTTTCCTGCGCTGGCAGCTTTGTCGAGCCCTCAATGGCACCAGGATGAACGCCGCCAGTCACCTCGGCAGTCAGCAGCCACATGCTCCGAGAGATGGCGCCCTTTTCAGTCAGGGCTAAAGCACCATACGTTGGGGAGCACATGTGTAAATTGAATAAAAACGCTTTTTGCTTGCTCTTTGTCCGTTTGCTGACACTGGGAACTACATGTTGAAAGAGAACCCGGCCGATTTAGAGGCGAATTGTCGACTCACTAGAGATGAACGTGAATTCTTGAGCGTGTGTATCAGCACGATAGAGAGCATGTGCTCCACCCGCCCTAGAATTTATACGTTGGTCCTTTCACGCCAAATCAGCCAACCGATAACTCCCGACCCCGTGGCATTTGGACGAAAGATTGGCTAGAAAAATAAAACAAATTTTATTTACACAAACAAACATACAAATAAAATATATCTCAAGTTAACTTCTGTTTTCTGTCCTGGTTGCAAAGTAAGAATAGCAATGAAACGAAGAAAACCCTGCCACTTGTTATCAAATAAGCTATATCCGTGGATTTTGGGGGAGATCACGATAAGATGGGCTTTTGTCAACCTTGTGTTCCCCTTGGCAAGGCTCTGGCTTCGCCCCGGCCTATACACAAAAGCAGATCAAGTCGCCTACTTGAATGATGGGCAAGAAAATGTCCGTTGGGGCCCATTGCATACCTAACGTAGGCAGCTTCCCGAAGTTTTTTCTGCGATGTTGTGGTGTAAGGGAGGACAGATCAGAAAAAAACATGCTGCTGCAGGTGTTTTTCCATATGTTTTACAAACCAATTAGCAGTAATGCTGATCCGGAAATATGCAACAAAGCACCCATACGATCAGTTCGCGGTCAGTCATGCGGGAGACACTCGGCCCAGGGCAGTGGCCGCCGACAGCGGACGGTAGGAGGGCCCAGGTAAGGAATATATGACAGAAGGGTCTCCATTTTGTGCCTTGATTTTTAAAGAAGAATTTCCAGTTGTATGGGTTTTGTCACACTGCTTTTGACGGTTTCAAGTTTCCGAATTTCCTTCTGTCTAAAATGCTGCGACAAGTCTTATCCCTTGAAAATCAGCCAGTGAAATGAAGGCGCATACAAAATTTGTCGCACTGTGAGCCATCGATTCGCTTTCAAAATTTTCACCAACCTATGTCCAGGCGGTATTTTGGCATTTACCCTGTGTAGGCAGATGCCTCCTCAATGACCCAAAATGCTTATCCGCGCGTAGAGTTTAGCCTCCCCAAGAGAACAATGTTCAATTGGACAAATAATTCTGGGAAGCTGGACAGCCCTATTTGTCGAATGACATACACGAGTCGAGCACGCAAGATTGTGCACCAGCGAGAAACAGCTCTAGGTGCATATTTAGCAAAACAGCCATGGCATTTGAATAAAGAACGACAACAACCCTCACCTCTAATCATTCCCCCAGTCATTGGGGTTGCTTTCCAGAAAAAGTTCCTAAAGTACATCCTGAGCTTGCCCCCCCCCCCCCACACTTTTGAAACGTTCCTACGCCTATGACCTCTGAACATGTTTCATGAACCAATTTGGTATGTTTGATGAACAAATGGGGTGCGTTTCATGAACCAATGTGCTACATTTGATGACCCCATGGGGCACGTTTGATGAGCGAATGAGGCACGTTTGTACGCGGTGACGGTACCCAGGTGGCATATCCCATCCAAAATTGAGCACAATAGTGCAGCCGTGCTGGTCAAGGTGATAGTCAAAATTTACCTGACTAGATGGCGCTGGGGAGTTGCGCTTGTGTTTGCGCATGCTGGATGGAATGTCACTACAAAAATTATTTTATCTGCGGCGTCTGATCTTTTCCAGATATCAGCATAAAAATCACCTCGGTTGAAAAGAACAGCCTTCATAGCATGTTTTCACACTTGCAGGTGTTGGCCATGGTGGTCGTCGGCCAGCAGCTGCTGGCCTTGGGCCTGAACTTCGGCATGAACAGCGTCACCCTCATTGAGGTGCCGGACGATCCCGACGGCTTCCTCAGCGCCGACCAGCTCAGCTGGTCGATCGCCGCCACGGCGCTGGGCGCCGTGCTGGGCAGCCTGCTGGGCACACCGGTGGCGCCCGTGTTGGGCGCGCGGCGCCTGCTGCTGCTCACCATGCCGCTGTACGCGCTCGGCTCTCTGGCGGTCGGCCTCGGCGGCCACTTCGGCTGGACACTTAGCGGCCGGGTGGTCATGTTTGCGGCGTTCGGCATGTCCGAGGGCAGCGTGCGTGGCTACGTGTCCGAGATTGTGCCGCCCACGCGCCGTGCTCTCTTCACAACCCTGTTGAACTTCATGGTGTACCTGGGCCAGGTGCTGGCACTGGCCGTGGCGCCGTTGCTGCACTGGCAGGTGCTGTTCATCGTGGTAGGTGTGGTGCCCGCCGCACTTTGTCTCTTCGGTCTCCTCTTCCTGCCCAACTCGGCCAAGTGGCTGCTCTCGCGCGGTAACTCGGAGGAGGAAGCCTTGCGGTCCATCCGGTTTTTCCGTGGCGCACAGGTGGACGCCGCTGCCGAGGTGCGCACTATCCACGATTCACTGCAAGACGGGCGTGGAGACGGCGCCGCACTGCCCGTGTGGACCCTGCTGCGGCAGCGGGTCACGCTGCGCCCTCTGCTGCTGGCCTCCGTCCAGATGGTGTTATACGTCTGGTGCGGCGGCGCCACGCTGACGCTCATCACCGCCTTCGTGCTGGCGCCTGTGCGGCTGCCACTAAGCGAGTATCAGCGCTCCACGCTCCCGGCCGCGCTCTCCGCGCTTGTCTGCATCCCCGGCGGTATCATTATAGAGAGATACGGCCGGCTTCCGGTGCTGCGTCTGGGCGGCGCGCTCTCCACCGTCGGCTGTGCCACGATCGCCGCGTACTTCTTTCTCGCAGCGGAGTCGCAGGAGCGTCTCGGCTGGATTGTGCTGGCGGGCGCGGCCCTGGCGTTGGTGGCCCATGTTGGCTTGCTCGGCAATGTCGCATTCGGCTACGCCACAGAGCTGCTGCCCAACAAGACGCGCACCTTGGCCTCAAACATCGTCATCACTGTCCTGTTTGTCAATGAATTCTTGTTAACGAAAACGTACCCACTCATTAAAGAAAGGGTTGGTCTGGGTTGGGGCTTCATCATTCACATGTTGGTGAGTGTATGCCAAATATTGTTTGTCGCATTTTGTCTCAAGGAAACAAAGGGTCTCTCATTGGAAGAGATTCAGAACCTGTTTCAGAACTCTGAACCGGTAACTAGGTTGTCACTTGATGACGTTGCGTCACCACCAATATCCAGGCCATCGATGTTCCGCGTTGATGAATCGCAATGAAAAATCGCGTTCTTCTCCTGGCAGCACATCAATGGCCAAGAGGATTTAGAACCGGCTCATGATGGTGCAGGTTTCATTGCCACATCACCACTTTGCGATTGAATGTACAGAGTAAGGACTCTCCCTACGGCCGTGTTTATCGCCCAAGCTAACGTGCATGTGTCTACCATGGTAGAACGTGTGTGGAAAGAGTGTAAGATCCCATTTTTCTCAGCAACTCGAGCGTATAACGTGTATACCTGTGTCGATTGTTCATGGTGTGCTTCATCTCGCCAAATTTTGAGCATTCTCCGCGCTTGGCAGTCGTACGCAGGTTTTGTAGCTTCCAAACCTAATGTGAAATAATGCAGTAGGTAGCCGTTCACGTCCTCGGAAGTGTTTACTGTTGTCATGTGCTACCTCCTTTCATCGGTCTGCCATGCCAGTCGGTACGAGCAAAGTCATAATCCCGGTTTAGGGGCCAATTTGCAAAAATGCCCATCTTTTCCTGTGGCTTTTGTTAGCGCTATATACATCGCGTTAAGCGCGCAGCATGATGTCATGGATTTCTAAAACAACTAGCATCAACAGTAGGCACGAAATTGTTTTTCCGATTGTTATGGTCAAGGTGAGATGCAAAAATGCGGGGGAGACATGCCACTCAACGTGTCTTTCCGCTGTTGTTTCTGGCGTGAATAGCCTCGTTGCAATGTGATCCGGCCAGGGTGCACCATTCATCCGCTGTCGTTGAGCACGGTCACCTGACACGGCAGATCCGTTCGCCTATCGCCACCGTGACGCGATTAGTCGCCGTACACGGACCCTACGTATGGATGGTGGACATCTGTGGAAAACGCAATAATGAGGTAGACTAACAACGCTGTGAAGATTTTTCGTCCTGAAAAGAGCGCTCTGCTTTCAAAGTTTTGAAATTTTGGATTGTTGCTGCAGGCCATGTAAAAGCACTTCTGCTCTCAAGTGATATGACATATTTTGTTTTGGTCTAAACATCTTACCCAATCTAAAGAAATTCGCGTCCCCGCAACAAGATAGCTGAAACTACGCAACATGCCAGCGTCTCTGAAATCGTCTTGTTGCGAAGGATGTAGACCGCTGTCGGAGCACAGCCAAAGTTGCGCGTCGTACGTGGCATGGAATAATGAACACTGCATGACGCTGCACTCAGTGCACCTTAGAGGTATGAAATCAGCACGCTGCACGTACAAATCAGCTGCGCGAGTCACTGCAGGAAGGTTTGGGTGGTTCTAATGGCTCGTGCTAAGCAATTTTTAATTCGATGGCTCGTTCTAAGCCTCGTGAAGTACGCATTGGCCAGGCCTTGCGGGGCAGCAGAAGTCCAGTCGCACGTGTGTGCGACGTAAAAACATCTCAAAGTACTGGGGAAAATCAGGCATAAAAGAATCGTGGGGGTTGAAATGTGTGCGAGTGATTTACTGCGCGGAAGTTAACTGTGAATTTTATGCGGCTCTCAAGCTGCACATGATATACACGCATAGGGTTTGGGATGACAGGTACGAATACCGGACAAATTCGGAATCACTCAGAAATAACCTGCCGATTTCAATACCGTGTGCAGAATCCGCGGCAGGTTCTGGAGCTGGCAGCTGTTGCCAACTAAAGATTCTACACATCTGTACTCACAGTCCGGCAAAACGCGAAACAAATTTCTCAAAAGTGGTAAATGAGGTGTCGCTTTGAAGAGACACAAGATGTGTGACCCATGGCGCAATGCAACATCCAACCCCGATCCAGTCCAGTGGCTTTTCCGCCGCAGGCCGAGGCGAAAGAGCGGACGCAACACTGCCGGACGCTGCGCCACATTGAGTGACGAGGAGACAGATCCGGTCCATGACACTGGTTGAATAGTTTACTGCCGGCCCCTAACTCCTTTTTGTGCAGTTTTTTTTTTGTTTTGCGGAGGAAAGTAGAGGGGCTGCTGAGATGTCATGTGCGATAGATTCGTAAGGTTAGCTGAAAAGCGTCCCGGTTTCACTTTTAAAGGCTGCCCGGCGATAGATTCATAGGATTTTGCTGCAACACGCGCCAATTCCATTTTTGAAGGCAGCCAGGAATAAGCTTGCTGCCAAAAAAGCTCCTGTGCAATGTGAGGGAATGTTCTCAACTGACCTGCATGACAGCTATGCTGCAGCATGGTCTGACGTCACAGCAAGGCTCCCAGCTGTAGGTATTTCAGCAACCCAGAACCTGCTTCATTTTAATACATCTTTACACTTTGTTTAGCCAACTTTTTCCATTTGACTTGTATTCTCTTGAGTTGCTTTTCTCCCTTTTCCTTTTGATGTCCCCCTTTTGCCTGGTTTTCATTTCACTTCTATTCTGTTTGACTGGTTGCTTGTTCAAACTGTTACAGTCGTCTTTTATCGTTTTCACGTTCGTCACCCTCACATTTCATTGCTCTGACTTTTATCGATTTGATGGTAATCACTCTCACTCTTGATTGTTTTGACTTGGTACCTTTATTACATTAATGCTTTTCATTGTTATCCCCTTCAACTTTCATGCATTTTGGTTTTCCCTTTTGGTTCTTTGCCAATTCACTTTTACACCTTTGACTCTTTGCTCTTCAACTTCATGGCTTTTGACGTTTCGTCCGGTTACCGGCACATACCGGTTTCGTCCGGTTACCATCCAGGAGACGCCGGCACATCCGCATCGTTATGCACCTCTTACGAGCTTTTGCAACATTGCGGCATTCATGCTTTCTTAAGGTATCCAACTGAGAGCTCCTCGATCTCGACACTGAAAAGTTGACAATGCGCTGCATGTATGCCGTCCTGAATAAATTCGCAATTTTGGAAAATAACAGGAAACAAACAAAATTATGAAATATCCCGCAGCTATCGAAGGAAGGAAACTGTGTTAAAGACAAACTTAACAAGAAAAACCCTGTTGCTGCAGCCTCAGGCACGATGCGCCACAACGATCTAAATCTTCGGACGTGATCGAACCTATCAACACACTTTTTACGTGGTTATTTCGTTTAGAGCCCTTTATCTCGGCCAGGCATGGTGATTTCATGACAAAGCGGTGAAGGAGAATGAAAAAAAAACCGGTGGGCAGGACTTCATTTGGTCTCCACTTACTACAAAGTCCGCGGAAGTCTACAAAATCTACAAAATCTACGAAAAAAATCTTTAAGAAATATAAAAATGTACAAAATCCCCCACCTTACCCATCACCGTCTCGAGTTCAGATTTCCTCAGGCGGGCTCATGTGCTTTCAGGGCACCACCTCCCCCTGGCGCACCAAGCGGTCCCACCACCCTCCCCACCATGGAGACAGGGGAACGATGAATTTCGAAGCAAGAGCCAGACGTCCAAAATAACGCTGTAACCGCGCGCATTTGAAATGCGCGCCTTGGAATGTGTGCCTGCGCCTCTGAACGTGAGGTCGTTTTCTAAACAGACGGCGGCTGACACTCCTCGTCTTACAGCGAGCCTTCGGAACATCATCATGAAATTGCCCTACGACAGGGGCTCCGTGAGGCTGAAGCGGCCCGATCTGGGCACAATCGAACCTGCCAACGCGCATTGGTTATGTTGGTTTTGGAGGCTCTGCCCGCACAGGAACCCCTGGGGCGTGTGCTCTCTGGACAGAGCGTCCCTCTGGGATGTGTGCTCGGAGCTCGGACGGAGACCCCACCAAACGACACTTCGTCACACCCTTCGCTGGCGCATGCAGCCTGCCCCGGACAACAGAGGCGTCGCGATGGTGTAGGATAAAGATGGACAGATTATAAGCGGGCGTATGCCATCACGTCAGTGCCTTGTCTTTTTGTCCTTTTAAGTAGATAAACAGCTATTAGCCTTCAAATAAATCACGTAAAATTCATCCAAAAGAGGTCTTCCTTCTCCCCAGACACTATAGGCGGCAGCACAGAACGACGTGCAATACAGATGGCAGCGTAAGATAGCCCGCGCTAGATGACAGCACTTAGCAGGGTGACAACGTGAAATCCTGCATTCGTCCAAAGCATAGTGGGCAATTGCGGCGTAGCTTAAACTATTACCCGGCTGTCATGCTGCTTTTAGGATTGCATCCAGATTTGGCCGATATTCCGAGTAAAAACTGGCGCATTTGGACGACACAATGTCCAGGTTATGTAACACCAGGGTGCCATAATGTCATTGCGAGAGATTTCCACAACAGGGCGTGCACTGACATCTTATTTCACTGCGCTGTCCGCCCTGCTAATGTCACCTCGGACTTAATGTTGGCAGTCATATCCCGGCATAACTGTCAGGGCCCAAAAAGGCTTTAAGGATCTTTGGGAGATGTTTTGCAAGATTATTGAGGAACCATTTGACCTCGCCTGACCTGATGATGTGAAGGTTGATTGCGATGTGAAGGTTGATGTGAAAGCTGATGTGCAGGCTCATCTGATGATTTTCAAGATTTTAACGCGATGCAACTGCTTTGTGATGTTGGAGACTGTTTCACACAAATTAAAATGCCGCAAGTTCTCGGCCTTGTGTTAGTCTTGTGCCCAACCTGACCCGACATGATTTCACCTGATATGCCTTTTTTCTGATGATGCTCAATAAATTTTCCATTACATGGCTTTTGAATATTCATATGATAATCAAACATGAAGCATCTCACCTCAACACATGGTGCTGGCTTCGATGTGGGAAAATGATACAATTATTTGGCGTCAGGTTTAAAGATTTAACATCAACATTAACCCAAGACATCAACGCAACTGCTCATATCCTTAGCTAGACTGCTGCGTGCACGAACATGGAGATGGAGAGCTGTACACTACATCACGAAATCCTGATCACGGAACGGTTAACACAACTCAATATGTAACCTTGTAAACTAAGGCCTAGTGGGGAATGAAGACGCAGTGCCCATGCCCGTTAACTTTTATGACACGCTGGCGGATTAACTAAACACAGCCACAATTCGTCTGCATCACGAACATCTCATGGACAGCGCTACTGAACACCAGCCACTACTCGCACGCAGCTTACTCCTCGAAAAGTTATTGGGACTCACACAAAGTTGCTCCTCACTTATGCTTCTAAAGCTGTCGAAGCTGCTCGCATCTTCCACATGTCGTCCCGTGCTGACGTCGCCGATGCCAGCTGCTGGCGTTGCCGATGTCAGCTGCTGGCGTTGCCGATGTCAGCTGCTGGCGTTGCCGATGTCAGCTGCTGACGTTGTCGATGTCGGCTGCTGACGTTGCCGATGTCAGCTGCTGACATTGCCGATGCCAGCTGCTGACGTTGCCGATGCCAGCTGCTGGCGTTGTCGATGTCGGCTGCTGACGTTGCCAATGTCAGCTGCTGACGTTGCCGATATCACCTGCTGACGTTGCCGATGCCAGCTGCTCGCGTTGCCGATGTCAGCTGCTGGCGGTTGACTAGCTGCGCTACTGTCTACAGTAGCAGTCCTACCTGACACCCGATGTACATTCCACACCATCCCCTCAGTCCATCGCTCCTTTTCATCGGAAGGAGCTGGCGACAAACGGGTAGCCGAGCAGACCTGCCACGCATTCGCAGAGTGGCTGGGTAGGGGGAGGCGACACCGACTCTGTCACGTGACTGGCTGGGTAGGGGTGGCGACACTGACTCTGTCACGTGACTGGCTGGGTAGGGGGAGGCGACACTGACTCCGTCACGTGACTGGATGGGTAGGGGGAGTCGACACTGACTCTGTCACGTGGTTGACTTCAGTAAGGCGATTAACAGTGGTGTGGTGGATGGAGGGAGGCGACACCGACTCTGTCGCGTGGTTGACTTGAGCAAGACGGGCAGCAGCGGCGTGGTAGATTAGGGATCGGACACTGACAAGATCTCAGACTTCTTTTTCAGGAAGAAAAGCCGCCAGAAACAGCTAATGACCGTTTATCTCCGACTGAACATGGGACCATCGGGGGCTTAAGTGCGTTGATTCGTAAAGATTTGACAGTAAGCTGGACAGTAAGATTTGAACTAACGCTAGGCTCACGACGACGGCTATGTCCGTCCTTCCCCGGTGGGGTCTGGAATTTTGCCACTGCAACTGGCGCCTTCATGTACCCGCCCTTCGTTTTGCGGGGCGGAGAGCAATGATTGAACGAGTCGGGCGTATTTCTCTGATTTATGTGGATGAGCGCAAAAAGACGCACGGATTCGCTTCGGACGTATTGTCGTCAGCGGGTGGCATTGGAAAGCGCTCGGGTTCAGGATGCATGATTAACGTGGTGTTTGTGGTACCGATGACCCTCGTGTTCGTGCAGGCATACATGTGATGCAAGGTAGCTGAAACTATGAAAAATCGGTTCCCAGCCAGTGTCGAACTACAGGTAGTGAATTGACGACACAGATGATGCCATTGCAACATACGAAACAAAGTTGTAGTTATTAGATGTGCATATCACGATAAGGCATGCAATTTACTTTCCAATATTTAAAAAAGGGAGAAAGACCGTGCACCCCTCGCCTCAGGGTGTTACAATGCGATCTAACGCCTCTCCTCTTTCCATGCTGCACTTGATGCAGTGTATCCGTAGGCACCCCGAAGCACGACTTCTCCTGTGCGACCCTCCCGTACATCGGAACAGACGTACAGGTCACCTCTTCTATCAGTGCTTTGACTGGAACGCCGAGCACTTTGTGTGCCCGGCAGGTCTCGTTTTCCCGTTAGCACCGGCCTAACCCAGAGAGTGCGAGAGAGAGAGAGAGAGAGAGAGAGAGAGGAGAGAGAGAGAGAGAGAGAGAGAGAGAGAGAGAGAGAGATAGAGAGAGAGAGAGATAGAGAGAGAGAGAGAGAGAGAGAGAGAGAGAGAGAGAGGGAGAGAGAGAGAGAGAGAGAGAGAGGAGAGAGAGAGAGAGAGAGAGGGAGAGAGAGAGAGGGAGAGAGAGAAAAAGGGAGAGAGAGGGGGATGAGAGAGGGATAGAGAGGAGAGAAAGAGAAAAAGGGAGAGAGAAAGGGGAAAGAGAGAGAGTGAGTGAGAGAGAGAGAGGGAGAGGGTCACCCGAGTGTTGACGCTCAGCCATGCATGCTGTGCAGTACGTGACGTAACATTGCTCAATGTTCCCGTCAACAGCTTCTTACCGAATAGCTGTCGCGCGGGTGTCACGAACCTCCGCTCCCCTCCATATTCCCGACAGAGCCCGCGGCTTTGGTGCGGAATATGGCTCGCGGGCACACGCCCGACCTTCCCGTATATAAACAGCTGGTGAGCATCCGGGCCCGCGGGCGGTGTATAGCGGCCTGCACCGCCGCCCATGGAGGACAGACTTCGCAGGTGCCTGCCCAGCCAGAGACCAAAGGTGAGTGGACGCCTCGTCCGGTGGTGATGTTACAGCCGGGGCAGTCGATCGCAGATCTGCGATAAAGTGGAGGAAGTTGCTAAGGCGAGGAATCTGTACCGGGGAAATTTCGTGGCTGCACCGATATTATCACCATAGTTCTTGGTGATTATTTCATAAGTCGCAATGTTGGCTACGGTCCTGAAAATTCGAATACTTTGGCACGACACTTTGCCAATAAGCTCTGCAAAGCAGGTGGTTAAAGGGAATGTTCCACATTCAAAGATACTGGAGATGATTGGAGTGGTAAGATATCCGATATGATAAATATGGTCATCGGTAAATATTCGTATGCACTTGTGGAAGTGGGAACGGTTGCTCTAGACAAGCACAGCTTATCTGTTTAGTAAATATACCGCTCAATAAATCATTGCCCGATTACGTCATCATACATTTCACGAGAATAATTGAGAGCCAACTGACGGCCGCTATATCTGCCAATCATGATCGTGATCAAATCGTGCTCACGAACGCCAGACACGAATGACTCGAGAGTTTTATCGCTATAGACCTTGATCGCTGCCTGTCCAACGGAATGGCAGGATTTGAATATCATATAATCAATAATATGTCGCGGCGTCATGAATACCTAAGTGACCTTGAAATAGTCCGCACCAAGTAATCTGCTCATCTTCGCGGGCGTGAAGCTCATAAACCAGACGGTTCGGGCGTTGAGAATGGCAGGGCTGTGAACTCGGCCAAATGGTCGTAAATATAAATAGTAAATATAAATATAATAATAAATAGCTCTTTAAGATGGCTATTTCGGTTTAATACCCCATACAAATGTGGAGCACTCTCTTTAAC
>NW_023597055.1:4694372-4716690 GCF_011947565.3 Pollicipes pollicipes
ATTATCGTTGCCAACGTTATGAGTATTTAAAAAATCGAAACGTTTCCGCGGGCGTAGACGATGGCAGAGCACCTGTATAAGGAATTCGATATCAAAACCTCAAAAAACTGTGCACTGCAATGTGCATTAAAATGTTCACGTGTCTTATCTGATAAAACATTAAAAGGGGTTTCTGGACGTCATTCAAACTTAAAAATACGTACAATGACCCAATGCCGATGCTAGAAATAAGAACTGATTTCTCATGTAAACAAACATTCAGCATGAAAGTAAGCGGCGAAGATATGATGCAGTTGACATGCAAAGTCACTCTACCACCGACCTGCGTCATAACACCAGCTATAACCGAGCGCGTTTTACATCCGCTGGTGTGCGCAGGCTTGGGCACGGGTGACACTAGCGTCAAACGTGCGTCCCCGAACCTACCCTTGGCACTTCATGCTTGCGAACGTGTACTGGGAAGTCCATACCGTGTCCAGCCTACCTGCCTCGCTTAGTTACAAAAAAAATTGTCAAAGTGTTTCAAAAGTGCTGAGCTATAGACTTTTTCTGTACCCCCTAAATAGGCAAAAATTTTGAAGCGGTGGCACCACTATGCTCGCCTTGAATCGGAGAGACAGACTGGTCCTTAACATCCATATTTTCCCAAAAACGTTATATTGGGACACGATATTGGGCAGTCCCGTCTGCGTCTCGAACAGGTCGAGCTTTGGTTGTCCGCTCCGCGGGGCAGGCCGCTCGCTGACCGTCTGCTGCCCACGCAGGCTGCCCAGCCGATCATCTACTGTTCACACAGGCTGCCCAGCCGACCATCTACTGCCCACACAGGCTGCCCAGCGGTTCATCTACTGCTCACGCAGGTTGCCCAGCCGACCATCTACTGCCCACACAGGCTGCCCAGCCGATCATCTACTGCCCACACAGGCTGCCCAGCCGACCATCTACTGCCCACACAGGCTGCCCAGCGGTTCATCTACAGCCCACACAGGCTACCCAGCCGATCATCTACTGGGGGGGGGGGGGGGGACCCATAGTGTGAGACTGACTCAGCCGTCATTTCCAGCATCGGTGCCAGCCTTCGAGGTTGATGACGCTTTAACCTTGGTCAATGTGTATCACAACTGAGCCTGGAGCAAACAGAGCCCGAAATATTCAACTGTTGGAACAATTATATCATCTCTGGCATCCGAGAAAACGCTGCTCTGTTTTTAGCGCCAGGAATAACAGATGACAGATGTGTGAAACGGTGGCACAGCTATTGTGCAAACCCGCATACTTGTCTGCATGCTTGGCCTCAGTTGACGCTTGCTTTAGGTATGCATTAAAGGCGTAATGCTGCAGAGGGCCTTTATGCATGCGACTAAGGTCATCATGTCAAGTTATGTGCATCAGCTGGGGGTAGTTTAATGCATATGTCAGATGCTTTCAAAGAAAATGACGGCTGCTTACACATCTAGGGCCATCAGCTCGGCGGCACCCATGCTAAATCATTAGCAGACGTGTGGAATCACGAAAGGGCTTCAATTGTAAAACGCATATATTAGCCGTTTTCACGACGTTGCAATAGTTACAGAGCTTATTTACAGTAGCTACAGAGCTTACAGGGCTCACATACCTTAACATGATCTATACCTTAACATTCTCTATATCTTAACATGATCTAAGATGAATGATCCTTCTAAATTGCCAGGCCAGGTATTATCCTAGACCTTGGCTGAACTAAAGGCATGTGCTGAAGACATGTCTATAAAGGGTCTCGTTTAATACTGCAAATTTCATTCTTAGTTGGAGACACGTGGTTTATGTACTCCATGGTAATGTAATTGCATGAACACAATCCTTTCCTTGTCAGGGAGTTAAGTGTATACTAAAACTTCATAAGAACATTTTTTTAACTTTTTAAACTTTCCGGTGCATTAATTCATGGTGAAAAGGGCTATTTGCGAAGAAATATGGCAAACCGAAGAGCGCTTTGACCACATTGCTCAAGAACTTCAGCCAATCGAAGGTTTGCACGAAATAAAATACAGATGTATCTACCTGATGGCCTCATATTTCAATCATTCGAAGACGCTGCATGACATGTTTTTAAAACCCGCGTTGCCTGCTTTTACTTTTTGGTAGATGTAAGAAGTCATCAAGCATCTTTCAGATTCATCGGAAGCTTTATATCTGTCAGCTAGCCAAGTATGATAACATTAACGTTTATATCACCTATGCTATAGCGTTGTCTTAGTACTCCTTATCTCTACTACCTGGGTCCGGGGTGGAAAGTCGTTTTTGATAATTTTGAATCATATATCTTCATACACAAAACAGTGGTGGCACATATTTTTATGATATTCCCCCGCACACAAATCTTCGTAAGTATCAATCTTTGTACACAAACAACATTAGATGGATAAATCGCCGTAGCATAAATCTTCCTACCCGTAAAACTACGTATACGTGGTTGTCAGAGGCTGCTCGATAAATGCGCTGAAAAAATTGTATAAGACTTTGAGCTCAATAGGAAGCTTTGGTACATACGGAACGCTCTGACAAGAAAATGATTGTTTTCACATAATGTCATTGACATTCAAAAGCTAAACCACGTTATCGAACAAGAATATGCTATATGGAACGAGACTCTTTACAGACCTTGCATCTTCAGTCCATGCCTTTCGTCCGCCCAAAGTCTAGGATAAAGCAGCAGGGTGGAGATCCGTCCAATGCGTTGTGTCAGCGGCAGGTGTGAAAAGCCTCCGACTTATCGGGCATGATTGGGGTAAGAAAGATGCACCTTTTGCGAGCATGTTTGCGTGCCGAAATCGTGAAATGGAAACATATCAGCAGGCAAGCCCCAGTCAGACGACACTCAAGGCTTCATATTGGCCATGTACATTCCTGATCATGGTGCTGACCATCGCTCGCAACAGGAGGCCTGTATAGAGCATATGTCGGAGCTGCCGTTTTTCTGCATTAGTGCCCTAAGTCACCAAATGCTTCATATGTATAAGATTTAATCCGGAAAGTTTTGGCAGGTGATAGAACAAACCACAAATATACTGGGTCAGTGCTGACGTCACAGGTCAGTGGTGATACGGTGACCTCCAATGACCGTCAGATATGTGCTTTTCGCACATTTTCGTCAAAATTCGATCAAGAAACTAAACGACATAAAATTCAAGATAACTAGACTGACTGAGCCCTGGGAATGTTGGTTTGTGTGCTTGCGACGGACGTGACCAGCCTGCTGACGGTTTCGAATATTGGCGACGCGGTTGAACCGAGTTAAGTGTAACGTCGCACTTATCGATATGTGAGCTACCGCTGGTTGCATTCGTATCTTGAGAAGAACACTGGCTGCAAGGGCGTAACTAATCGTCAGCTTCTTCAAAGCGCTTTACGACTTCACTACAGTGGCCTGGAATTGCCAACTTTAGGTGTAAAGCAACGCCATATGAGGAAGAATTTTACACTCTTTATCCCCACATTTCATGCGATTTGTTTCACTCCTACCTGATATTGTCAAGCCATACATACCAAACCCATCATTCTATTTCAGAGGTTTTAAGATGTCATCCCAAACCAAGCTCACTTGAAAACATCAAGCATAAACAAGGCTCCACAGAGCCTGGATACCTATGGCTATATCCTGCCTCACCTACATCGGAATCATGCCTATGCATACACAGAGCAAGGGCATCAGATACCTGAAAACTCGAGAGCCCCAGTGACTACAGCCGCTTGCATGCATCAAGTTTGGTTTGCTTATAAAATGCCTCAAATCTCGGGTTGTGTGCCAAATGTAAGGCTTTCACGCACCCCCATTGTTTTGGGTCATACTGCGCAAACACCACAGCAGCAAAGGAAAACCTGGTATAAACACCAGCAAAGCCTGCTAGAGAATTTTACTCCACGTATTTCTTTAACCCGAAGAAAATTGACCACTAAATTGCGCCACTCCCGAATGCATTAGTGAAAAATTCAAGAAATGCCTTCTAAATGAAATCTAAAAGCTGAATATCATCATTTGGGCTTTCTTTTCAAGTACCTTCATTCAAATGAGTTGATCACACAATTTGATCAAAAAATAGAAATATTCATATTTGTTCAATTGCCTTTGTTTTTCTTGGTCTCATACGAGTGCAACACACCTTCATTCTCTTTCCTTTCCGATTGCCTTTAAAGATACCACCCATGGCTTGAAATGCTGATCAATTTTACTTCAAAACATTCCAATGGCAAACTTGTACCTGTTTCACATAAAAATTGGATTAATTCGCCAGCCACCCAAGCATGTCTGATATGCACCCCACAGGGAACGATTTATAGGTTACGAAGGAGACAATTTGGAACACGTAACTTATTTCTAACGCCACTTTTGCCGTGCTAAATCGTCAGTGAGCCGTTTTCTTGGTTCATGGTGAAGCTCAATAATGAAAAAAATATAAGCCATTCCAGTTTCACTACCTCAGCACATCACATTAACCTGCCGTACGTAGCTTTGGGACAGACCTGGCAAAGCTAATACAGAAGTGTCTGGTAGCGAAATTCTGCCCTTCGAAATTGCTTTCTCATGCGGACCTCCTCTTGCTTATTTCGAATTTTAGCCTTGTAGGTTGGTGGGCATGATTGCTAATTTCGATTTCCTGGGTGGGTTAGATGAGCCTGTCTGTCAGCAAACCATGCGAAAGGTGGTAAGTTTTTGTGTGGGTTGGCAGGAAGAAGATTGCCCCTAAAAAACCATTAAGTTTCTCCTGCTGAGCAGCCACTCACTAACCTTACCTGCTTTCCCCACATGGTTTGTCACCAGCTTAAGCCATTTGCTGTTTTAATCCATCGAGTTTTGTTGATAAGACAAGTTACGATTGCCACAAAACGCATGGTTAAATTGTTTTGTTCCACACTATTGATGAGTTGCCTCAAATTCGTTGAAATGGTTCCTCATGTCTGTTTTAACAAGATGCTGTCCATAGTGGCCTTGGTTTGCTGGCTGGCAAATGACTGTATTGTAGATATGCACTATTTTTAACGCAGGAATACTCTAAGCTGTACAGGATTACAATATGAGGCAGATATAGGCTTCTAGCAATTAATCAGACTATCCCATCTGAAATGTGAAACCAACACCTCAAGCTTTTAGTCACTGGGCTTTAACCAAGCCAAACCAAGCAAAAATGGGTGCTTTTGGTGCAGCTCAAAAGGCAAGCAGCAAAACTGGCTTTGCGGCCATCTATATGTGTTGCTACATTTGGAGGAGAGAGATTGTTTTGTGGAGAATACTCACTATTGCTTTTTGGAAGCGGCTAACCATGGCAATTAGCATGAAATGTTCAAAGTGATATGAGGAATTTTGATTTGTATGTTGCCAACTTTGTCTGGTGTCAACAAGCTACACAAATGCATTGAACCAAAACAGAAATCGAAGCCAGCCAAAAATAAAGTTGGGCATGTTTTTATCAGAAGTGCTGCTGTCAGGAAATAGGTGAGATGAGCTGAGATGATGCTCAATATATGGGCTATTCTAAGCCAGGCTAAGTTGGTTAACTGGATGGTAAGTGGAAGAGGAATTTTGCAAGAATCAGTGACTCACAAATGCTGGTGTGATACAAATGGGTTAGACAGGATGAGGTGAGGAAAGGCTTCCTTAGGCCAGGCCTACTTTGGTTATTTTCATAAAAACAAGCAGTGATATTTTGCAAAGAACAGTAGCATAATATTTTATTTCCTGACTCCCACCTTACCATAAGCCAGAAGTATGTCTGTTTTGTTTGAGTTGGTGATGTGTAGATGTGCAGGAGTGCAAGACTTTTTTGTTTGAATGCTTTATACTTGTTAAATTTTTTGCTGTCGGCGTTTTTGTCGTTATATTTTTTTGTATTGTTTTGTGTTACAAAATCCTGTTGAAATGGAGTGCAAAGTGCAGCATCAAAACATTGGTGTTAAATAGTTTTTGATGCTCATCACCTTATGAAATTTCTATTCTTTAATTTGTTCAGTTTCACTGTCATGCCCTAAGGTGTTTAAAGCAGAAGCATCTTTGTCATGTTTATGATGCTGGGTTCATGCCAAGTCGAAATATTTGTCTTTTTTTACTCGAGCATCTCACACTGACTCAGAACTTACGATTTTTTGCTTGAATTTTTTACTTCCGCACGGTGTTTTTGCGATGAAATTGTTTACCCCTACCCTAGTTTAAAAGCGATTCTAGCTCACTGCTTTACCAGGAATCTACCCATGGCGGACGTCCCAAGAAGTAGTTCAGAAAACCCTGCTGATCTAGAGGGCCTTTGTTTGTTGATTCCCGAATTGTAGATTCAGAGGTTAACGGAGGACGGAGGACTCAATTCGCCACGCAAATCCATCAATTTGGTTGGGTTGGATTGAGCTGGGCTGGGTTGGGTTCACTTCGGTTCGCTCTGATTCGGTTCGGTCCGGTCCGGTGCAGGTCAGTTCAGTACAGCTCAGTGCAGCTCAGACTAGTTTAGTCCAGTTCAGTTCAGTTCAGTTCGATTCGGTTCGGTTCCGTCGGTCTCGTCCGGTCCCATCCGCTGCCATCAGATCTCGTCTGGTTCCATTCGTCTCGGTCTAGTTCGGCCCCACCTGGCCTGGTCTAGTCCCGTCCGGTCACATGTGTGGCGCACGGGCGGCGGGAAGAGTGACGCGCATGTGACGGAAGCGCCAGCAGACCTTGTCGGTCTCACACGCCGATTGGCGCCGATTGTCGTTGGTTGTCGTTGGTTAGCGTTGGTTGCCATTGGCTGACGTCCAACCGTCGCCGGGCTGGCAGCGGTTTTTAGACGCCACCGTTCGACGAACTGGGCGTATTGGCGACCTTCCACATTTCTGCGTAATCAGCTGACCGCCGCGCAGTTAGCTTTTGCGTCGGTAATGCGAAAGGAGTGGATGCCAAGTGTGAGGGAAAACGGCACAAACCAAAATGTGGCGGGTGATTTTGGCACCCCTTTTGGAGCAACATGGAAGTCTCTTTTAAGGTTATGATGTATATTAAAGGCATCTGCACCGCGCTTATGCCCGCACACGGAAAGTTGTTTTGATTGAACAAAAATAGTTTTCCCAGCCATGTCTTATCCAGGGCAAACAGAGACCAATGCTAAAACTAACGTGGCTATGTTGTATCTAGCACATGTGATGAGCGAATATAATCGCTATATTGCATCAGAACACTTTTTGAAAACGACTGGCGAAAGCTAGAGGGGCTGCCAATGGCTACAGCACTATATTGTAGGAAATGCAACACCGTAGAATGCATGTGCCCTTTTAAAGGGGTCATTTTCAGCGCAAATGCATACCATTCAGCAAATTGTATTGTAAGCAAAGGGCCGGCAGCAGAGTGCACTGGAGGCCCGGAGAGCCATTGGAGAACGGAATATCGCAAGCCCCCCCCCCCCCCCCCCCCCCCCCCGCCCAGTGCAGTCTCTCACGAGGGGTGAGGCCGCCGCCCTTCTCCTGTGCAGCCTCTCACGGGAGGGGGGCCGTGCGGCCCCCGTGCAGGGGCGCCGGCCTTCCCCCAGTGCAGCCTTTCACGAGGGGGGAGCGGGCCGCCCCCCCCCCCCCCCCCAGTGCAGCCTCTCACGGAAGGGTGGGCCGTCGGGCCGCCACTTCCCCCCCCGTCCCCCGTGCAGCATCTCACAGGAGGGGGTGGGTGGGCCATCGGGCCGAAGTCCCTGCCTCCCCCCCCCCCCCAAGTCAAACGCCCCACATCAGCGGCGCGCCACCACGCAGAGCGGGTCCGGGACAAAGACACCGACGTGCGGCAGGAAAGCATTCACGCCGGCAGGCTCAGACGAACTCCTATCGACTTGTATGCACACAACATGTGAACCTGGTCAACTTCGGCAGGCACCTGGCTGGCTTCAGCGCCCGCAGGTGCTGAAGTCACCCATGGCTCTGGGCTGCGCCGCCCGCGGATGGAGGGATGCCGCGACGCATTTGGCGAATCTCTTGGCCAGCTGTACCAGATTGTTGGTCAATGGAGGGACCGGATGTCGTTGACAGGACAGTGAGTTGGCCAACACAGGAGCAGTGAGTTACGCAACCGTATTCGAGGTACAGACAGTTTCAACAGCAATACGGTTTCTGCAGAATTCCACCATTCCTGTGCACCATGCATATGTGATATGCGGAATGCAGACACCATTTCACCGTTCAGCCATAATTTCACTTCGTTCGCCATTTATCCATCAGACAGAAAACAAGGTCGTTTAAGAGCGGTATATCCCAGCAACTGCGACGAGTAACTAAGGCCAGCCGTGGCCACATACAATTACACCGGAAATATTATTCGTTGTAATGCGAACCCTACCGGACTTTTTTCATCAAAAGTCTAATAACACATAGCTTATGTCAGTGGACACCTTTGACAAGAAACAGTTCACACCTTTGGCTTCCCTGTCGTTTGATGCATGCCTAGCTAGTCTGTTGAGCGGGCAACACTCGTGCTCCCTTTTCTAAATAACCGGAAATAACTCCAGAATCGGCCATACGCCATTCAGATCAAGAGTGAGGGAACACTTTTAAAGATCGATTGGGTTGAATTCGGAAGCTTAACGCGCTTCTTTAACGCTCGGCTTAGTTAAGCGCATTCGCAAAATCGGGACAAAAAGCATACTGGCCGGAATCTTGCTAGAATCAATAACGAGATGATCAATGTAAATCTTATAGAGACTGCAGCTCTTCATTCAACCTCTGCCGTATGCAGTAAGTCGGACAAGTTAAGTGTTATGGCTAATCACAACAAAATTCGCATACACACACACGCACACACACACACACACACACACACACACACACACACATACACACACACACACACACACACACACACACACACACACACACGCACACACACACACACACTCACACACACACACACACATACACACATGCCAATGAACAGACGTCAAGTTCTACGGCAGACAATGTCTTCGCATGAATCAGCTCCAGCGGGAGATATTGTATCAGTGACATAAGTCTTGTGCGGAAGGGGTAATATACCCAGACTTTACCCGCGATGTACAAAGTCCAGGTTGAAATAAACGTGATGTGCAGCTAGTCACCGTCGGAATGTGATCCGTAATCCGGAATGTAAGCGTGTGAGCTGTCGCGTTCACGTTCACATTAACAATCGCCTTCACATAGTGACGTTTCTCGGCACATACAGTTGCTCCGACTGACCTCACAAGTACTGGCTTGGTGAGCTGACTGCCTACGCTCACATGAACAGAAGAATACGAACGACGTTCATACATGAGTGGCTACGCACATGAATTCACCCGCGCACTCAGCATGGCGGAAGCGAGGGACATTCGCCGTGGTGGTTCAGCAGACACAACGGCACGCCGAACCAAGTTGTGATTGGCTGTTTGAGTCGTTCGTTAGTTCGGAAAAATTTGCGTGCAAAAGCGACGTGCGGGGCAAAAGGGAACGGCTGACATCGAGACGAGAGTGGGCTTTCGCTGCCGATATACTACGTGTAAGCACATTGTCGCCACATGCTACCACGGGGTGGGCCATCACGCCATTGGCGTCTCGGGAGGGGCGGGCCATTACACCATCGGTGTCTCGGGAGGGGTGGGCCATCACACTATTGGCGTCTCGGGAGGGGTGGGCCATCACACCATCGGTGTCTCGGGAGGGGTGGGCCATCACGCCACCGGTGTCTCGGGAGGGGTGGGCCATCACGCCACCGATGTCTCGGGAGGGGTGAGCCATCACGCCACCGGTGTCTCGAGAGGGGTGGGCCATCACGCCACCGGTGTCTCGCGAGGGGTGGGCCATCACGCCACCGGTGTCTCGGGAGGGGTGGGCCATCACGCCACCGGTGTCTCGCGAGGGGTGGGCCATCACGCCACCGGTGTCTCGGGAGGGGTGGGCCATCACGCCACCGGTGTCTCGGGAGGGGTGGGCCATCACGCCACCGGTGTCTCGGGAGGGGTGGGCCATCACACTATTGGCGTCTCGGGAGGGGTGGGCCATCACGCCACCGGTGTCTCGGGAGGGGTGGGCCATCACGCCATCGGTGTCTCGGGAGGGGTGGGCCATCACACTATTGGCGTCTCGGGAGGGGTGGGCCATCACGCCGCCGGTGTCTCGGGAGGGGTGGGCCATCACGCCACCGGTGTCTCGGGAGGGGTGGGCCATCACGCCACCGGTGTCTCGGGAGGGACGCACAAGAGACTGCAGAGCACAATCACTGCCACCACGCGAGCCATTCCAGTGATAGTACAGATGTTCTCGAGTGGCCACCCGCACCGCAGGCGAGGCATACGCCTGATCCACAACAAGCACAAGCGACTGCACTTCAGATAGATGGCACTGCAGATAACGCAGTGGTGCAGTCGTGCAGAACATATAAGCCATTTGTGATAACAGTAGTGCGTCGTTCTTGATTACATCAAACGATTACATCATACACATCAACTAGTCCGCCCCTCTGGACTGTCGGGATATGCAATAACAAGGACTGCATGCAGGAAGCCACATTGACATGGACATAGAACAGGTAACCGCTTAACAATGGGCCAGCACCAGCGTGGGCGGAGAATGCAGTGGGTGAGCCGCCCTGCTGAAAGGCATTTCAGCTCTAGTTTTTTTTTCTAGTGTCATTTTCACCGGTAATCCCAGTGTTTTAATTTTTTTCCAAGACAAGATCTCCGTGCTTGTGTGCTTTACCCACTGTCATTTGTCACCATTCTTCACCCGTGAGCACAAACACAGCGATCAACAACCATCATGCGAGAATGAAATGCGAAACATCATATTTGGTCCCTTAATTCCAGCTTGGTCCCATCTCGTTTACAATTACGAGTAACGAATGCCTTGGCATCCTCACATGAAGTCACGTACAATATCTACACGGTTTTGTCGCTCAAAGTTCGATCTAAAAACCTAACACATGTCTCTCGCGAAAGCGGGTGTGTCAATGGAAGTAAAGTAGACTACTCCCATAGTGCCAGCTGTGGTTTGAAACTGCCTGAAACCGTTTTACAGCCGCGGGACTTTCGTGACCTTGCACACTGGCTCGTGACATAGTGCACCATAAGGCTTCGTGAAAATGCCTCTTCATGTGCCCCAGTTACGAAATCCAGATATAAGTCGTGGCCGTGACTGATTATTTGTTTGTCGTTTTCAGCAGTGTTATGTGGATGTCATTTCAAAAGCATCCCCAAATAAGTTAAGAAAGCGGGCCGAGCTGCTCAGGTTGCCATGGAAACCGTTCTGAAGATCCAGCAAACCCATCTCACCACGGTCGGCAGCGCACGAGAGCGTCGGACTGGCACCTGGCGGAAGCGAATTTTCACAGCCGAAAGATATTCCTTCCGGCGGGCATCTGGTTAGATTGTGAGACCCGCAAGGCAAGACTTCAGATAAAAAGACCACCAATTTGGCTGCCATGCCGGCAAATGTTGGTATCATGCAGCGCTGGTGACCAGGGACTGATCAGACCATGTGCAGTGGTGTCATTTGACGGGATGACTGAGATAAGGATCAACAAAAGTCATCCCATCTATCACATTAACAGCGAATGTGACAGCACTACATTCTGTCCCGTCGCGCCTATTCAGCCTGCGTCTGCTTCTGCTTAGGCGCAGGCTGACGTAGGCGTGCGACGGGCCAACAAGCGCTTAGGCTGTCTTCTCTGGCGGTGACTAGTTGGGCGAGAAGTCGGGAGTGGCGGCGAAGGGCGGGCCAACAAGCGCCTAGTCTGTCTTCTCTGGCGGCGACTGATTGGGCGAGAGGTCTGGAGTGGCGGCAGAGGGCGGTGTTGGTGTTCGGGCCGTATCTGCCGGCAACGCTGCTGACAGCAGACTCGTGATGCCCTCGATGTCAGCATCTTCGTCATTTTCCTGGATCTTTCTGCGTGGAAAAGAAATGCTGGTTATCGCTGCATGTTAGGCAGGCGGTCATTCGCAGAATAGCTTTGCCAGACTCAGTGGAAATCCCACTAAGCTATCTGCGAAATGCTCGCTATATGATGGCTCGGTCACTCTCTTAATCTATATGTGTGGAAGCGGTCGTAAGGCCATGGTTTTGACAAGTGTAAAAGTGGCGTCATTCGTACTTCCAACCACTTAAAAGGGATACTCCTTGTACCGACCTAGCCAACTACTTCCCAGATCTTTCTTCCCCCACACCAGCCCGAGGCCCCACGTGTTGCCACGCGACGTCCCCGCGCCGGGTCGCGTTCGGGCGCTACTCACTTGAGGGCGTTGGTGACGATGCAGAGGTCGCCGCGGAGCTCGGACACCAGCGCCGCCACCTTCTGAGTGCTGGACAAAACGTCCACGGAATGCGTGTACGGGTTGTAGCGAACGCCGAACGGCCGATGAATTGTAGCAGCGAACGCCCTGCGGAGACCAAACGGCGCTCACGACACCGGCGCCGCCGCTGCCCGCGTGGTCCTCGTGGCGCCTCTGACCGGCTGTACTCAATTGCTAGAGCTCATGTTACCCCGGATGGTTGGAGCCCGATGAACATCAGCTACTAACCGGATGGCGCTCACAACACCGGCGCCGCCGCTGCCCGTGTGGTCCTCGTGGCGCCTCTGACAGGGTGCATTCAATTGCTAAAGCTCATGTTACTCCGGATGGTTGGAGCCCGATGAACATCAGCTACTAACCGGATGGCGCTCACAACACCGGCGCCGCCGCTGCCCGTGTGGCTTTTGTGGCGCCTCTGACCGGCTGTACTCAATTGCTAGAGCTCATGTTACCCCGGATGGTTGGAGCCCGATGAACATCAGCTACTAACCGGATGGCGCTCACAACACCGGCGCCGCCGCTGCCCGTGTGGCTTTTGTGGCGCCTCTGACCGGCTGTACTCAATTGCTAAAGCTCATGTTACCCCGGATGGTTGGAGCCCGATGAACATCAGCTACTAACCGGATGGCGCTCACAACACCGGCGCCGCCGCTGCCCGTGTGGCTTTTGTGGCGCCTCTGACCGGCTGTACTCAATTGCTAGAGCTCATGTTACCCCGGATGGTTGGAGCCCGATGAACATCAGCTACTAACCGGATGGCGCTCACAACACCGGCGCCGCCGCTGCCCGTGTGGCTCTTGTGGCGCCTCTGACAGGGTGCATTCAATTGCTAAAGCTCATGTTACCCCGGATGGTTGGAGCCCGATGAACATCAGCTACTAACCGGATGGCGCTCACAACACCGGCGCCGCCGCTGCCCGCGTGGCTCTTGTGGCGCCTCTGACAGGGTGCATTCAATTGCTAAAGCTCATGTTACTCCGGATGGTTGGAGCCCGATGAACATCAGCTACTAACCGGATGGCGCTCACAACACCGGCGCCGCCGCTGCCCGCGTGGCTCTTGTGGCGCCTCTGACAGGGTGCATTCAATTGCTAAAGCTCATGTTACTCCGGATGGTTGGAGCCCGATGAACATCAGCTACTAACCGGATGGCGCTCACAACACCGGCGCCGCCGCTGCCCGCGTGGCTCTTGTGGCGCCTCTGACAGGGTGCAATCAATTGCTAAAGCTCATGTTACTCGGATGGTTGGAGCCCGATGAACATCAGCTACTAACCGGATGGCGCTCACAACACCGGCGCCGCCGCTGCCCGCGTGGCTCTTGTGGCGCCTCTGACAGGGTGCATTCAATTGCTAAAGCTCATGTTACTCCGGATGGTTGGAGCCCGATGAACATCAGCTACTAACCGGATGGCGCTCACAACACCGGCGCCGCCGCTGCCCGTGTGGTCCTCGTGGCGCCTCTGACCGGCTGTACTCAATTGCTAGAGCTCATGTTACCCCGGATGGTTGGAGCCCGATGAACATCAGCTACTAACCGGATGGCGCTCACAACACCGGCGCCGCCGCTGCCCGCGTGGCTCTTGTGGCGCCACTGACAGGGTGTATTCAATTGCTAGAGCTCATGTTACTCCGGATGGTTGGAGCCCGATGAACATCAGCTACTATAGCGACCAGCAAAATCTGTATATCTGCTTGTGCTCCGGATCAAGCCACCAGTTATTATCTGAGAAACCCCACGGTGACATCAGCTTTTTGGGGCAATGGTCTTTCATGCTCTGGGTTGATTTGTTTTAAGAACGCGACATACATCGTTTGCTTATTTGTTTTATGGAGCGCCAGTGACTGTACTGACCATATCAGCAATCACGAGCCATGGTGCAACCGGGACTCGAGCCCGGCCCCCCACGTGGTAGTCCGACACTCTAACCACTCGGCCATTACGCCCCTTGCTTTGGGCAGATCACCTACAGTTAGGAATAAACCACAAAGGCGTTCGAGGCAAGGGTGGGACCGCAGCCCTCGTTGCATTCGCGTGGGCTGAATAAAGCAAACACAACACGGCACCAACGTGGTTAGACGCGTGCGGGGACCCGCGCTAACGCTGGCCCCGCGTGCTTTCCGTGCTTTCACTACCTGAGGCGCTCAACAGTAAACCCCTGGTACACTGGGCTCTCAGAGTCCCGTTTGCACCCGCTGGGGGCGCCGCCGAACTATCGCTAACAGCGGGCAGTCCCTTAGCCGGGTTATCGGGTCTTGAGCGGTCGTCGCCGCCGCCGGTGGTCACCGGGGAGATGGTTGTAGGAGGGGCTCATGGGCACGGCGGAAGGCATGGCTTAACACCTGAGAGAAAGAGAGCTGTACAGGACGTGAAATTAATAGGTGCAAATTTTGCCCAGAGCCCAGAAAGCACAGCTCTGCTCAGAGTCATCATCTACAGACGATGAAATTGTTTAACGCATAATTTTGACCGAACTACCGCCAAACAATGAAACAGGAGGTTAGTTGTGGAGCAAGTGGTTACCTGAAGTAGACGCAAGTGGCCACTTCCAAACGTCATCGTGCCACCGAGTATCATACACGTGCTAAAAGAGAAAATGCCATGACAAAACAAAAATGTTTTTGGTTGTCTGGTTTCGTTTGTATTCAGGATTGATGGGAGCTGTAGAAACAATTCACAGCAGCTAATCGGCAGGGCCTACCTACCTCATTTTCTCCTTGGCCTCCTCAAACGTGTCCGTATAGAAGTAAACGTTCTGGAAGGCCGTGATGATGCACTCTTCTGTGCACGTCACGTCAGGATCAAATCTGACGACAAGGGTGACAAATCCGTGACATGTCACGACATGTCATATCGTGTCTTGACAAGACGAGCGGGTTAGCAAAGCCGGCGTTGCTATGGGAGGTGGGGATATGTTAGAGATGTTAGATCTGAGATCTGATAACAAGGGTGAAATAACACGTGACATACCACGATATGTCATATCGTTTCTTAACAAGACGAGCAGGTTAACAAAGCTGGTGCTACTACGCTAGGTAGGGGTATGTTGTAGATGTTTCAAACCAACATGGTCGCACTTAATTCCCTTCGCATGTTACGAAGAACAGAAAAGCCGTCAATGTTCCTAACACAGAATCAGCTGACAAATATCATCCGGCCTCATGCGCATGACCTGGTCATGAGTGCGTGACCTCTGTAGGTGACAATTGTCTAAAGAACATGCAGCGATCGCAGGGGTCGGGTAGTGCTAAGTAGTCAGGCCTTAGCGCAGTCTCCGCGCAAAACATGGTGTCTCGATGGCCAAGTGATGCAATGTTCGCCGAGACACCGGGCTTGAATGTTAACGCTTGAGTTGTTTATCTCATATCCAGGATATCGGACATAAAGGTTTGATGCCTTCGTCACTCGCTGACACCGGCCACCTCCGTGGCCGGTGTCAGCAATTGCAATGTTTGCCTGCGGGCCTTCGCAGTCGGTGTCAGCGAGTGTAGTGTTTACCTGCGGACCTTGGCGGCCGGTGTCAGCGAGTGGAGTGTTTGCCTACAGGCCGTGGCAGCCGGTATCAGCGTGTGCAGTGTTTGCCTGCAGACCGTGATGACCGGTGTCAGCGAGTATAGTGTTGACCTGCAGACCTTGGTAACCGGTGCCAGCGAGTGGAGTATTTGCCTGCAGACCTTGGAGATCGGTGTCAGCGAGTGTAGTGTTTACTTACAGACCTTGGCGGCCGGTATCAGCGATCGCAGTGTTTGCCTGCGGACCTTGGCGACCGGTGTCAGCGAGTGTAGTGTTTACCCGCGGACCTTGACGGCCGATGTCAGCGAGTGGAGTGCTTACCTGCAGACCGTGGTGGCCGGTGTCAGCGAGTGTAGTGTTTACCTGCAGACCGTTGCGGCCGGTGTCAACGTGTGGAGTGTTTGCCTACAGGCCGTGGCGGCCGGTATCAGCAAATATAGTTTTAACCTGCAGTCCTTGGTGACCGGTGTCAGCGAATGTAGTGTTTACCTGCAGGCCTTGACGACGGGTGTCAGCGAGTGTAGTGTTTACCTGCGGACCTTGGCAGCCGGTGTCAGCGAGTGTCTCAGCTCTGCGATTGAGGAGAGCAGACCGGCGCCGTACACTCTCAGCCGCCCGTTCTCCCGACACAGGCCAAACTCCACCGTGAAGAAGTAGCACTGTGAGCGGTACGGTTCGAACAGTCGGGTAGCCTGTGACGTCATCAGACAGAACTTCACCGGGAGGAGCTTCTGCTGTGATTGGCACGGGACATGGCGGGAACAGTTAGGGTAGACAACTGACGTCATTATACCGCCTTATCGTGAACTTTCGAGTACTTCCCTTGGCGCATGGACAAGTAGTCAATCTTTGTAGCGAATTCTTTAAAGGCTGAATTTTCCATGGGAATAGATGAAGTTATAACTCGTAACCAAACAACCGGACCTAGCTAACCTAAGTCATCCACATTCTTGTTTCATATTGTGACCAGAGTCATAAAATCGGCTGCTACAGTCCCAGCGCTTTGTTCTACACAGCGATTATGCTCCACAGGACTTGTAATGGGTTTTACTGGCCATTGAATGAGTTCCAATACCGAGAGTCAGTAGATTGCAACTCTAATTTTCTCTCTCGTGCCAGAGCACAACATATCAATGCAAACGCTGTCCTTGTAATTTTGTGTTACTATAGCAGATATTTCCGTTTCGGTACGTGTAGCAACATTACCTTTAAGTGCGCGCTCAAACGCTAACCCTTTGTAGCATAAATGTCTTCTAGTTTGAGAACAAGAACACTGTTAAACTAGTGTTGTAGGCTACATTCCATGAATTCGAGCGAGGCACGTCGCCGAGCCCAATTCATTTTAACGATAACGCACATAAGCAGCCGTCATCGTCTTGTCATCACCCACATACATGGGTGATGATGACCGATGGCGTATCTACTGCATGGTCTGTGCCAGCCCGTACCGTGGCCAGCTTGGAGATCTCCTCGTTGGAGGCGCCCAGCGAAGCCAGTCCGAGCTCCTGCGAGAACTGTGCGAAGCTGGCGTTGGCCAGTAGCGGCATGTGACCCAGCAGCTCGTGACAGCAGTCCCTGCGCCCAGCAACACGGTCAGTCACGACCACGCTGGTGCGACGAGGCTACCGCGACGAGGCTACTGCGACGAGGCTACTGCGACGGCACTGGTCATCGCGTGGCTGCTGACATCAAGGTAACGAGCCCTGCTTGTGCCGATGATTTGTGAGATTCAACAAACATCTGATTACACCATAATCACTCAATGAGCGATGTTAGTAGCCGCGAGAGATAAAGAGCGCAACTGACATCCGGTGCTCAGCGGTTTTGTTTCGTAATTTAGGCGCATATTGGGGCTTATGATACCGGTTTGTGTGTTAAGGAGGTGTAACAACTCATACCCTGGTTGAACAATGTGGACGTAACTCTTCGCTCTAGGGGTGCACCAAAGGCGTAACTCATAATCCGCACCAGAAAAAGCAGTGGAATAGCCTCGCACGAGATAACCCGAGTGGGATCTTGGGTGAGCCCGGAACATAGCTCACGACTCTGAGATGCGTCCGGGTATAGCTCACAGCTCTGAGATGCACCGAAGGTATAGCTCACGGTTCGGGTGTGTAAAGCGGGTCGGAGCTGTGGCGGATGTACTGGGTGCAGTGGAACACCCGGAAGGCCAGCCCGGCCAGGAAGTCCCGTGGTGACAGGTAGCCGGCTACCGGCCGCAGCTGGAAGCCCGTCCTCTCTGCAGGGGTACAGCGGCTCGGTTGGAGACGGAGCCGGGCTCAGTCTGAGGCGGAGCCTGAGCCGGGATCGGTCGGAGACGGAGCCGTGCTCGACCGGGGACGGAGCTGGGCTCGGTCGGAAAAGGATCCGGGCTCGGTCGGAGACGGAGCCGGGCTCGGTCGGAGACGGAACCGGGCCGGCGCCACATACGAACACTCGCGTGCGTCTCGATTAGCCGTGATGGGTTCAACTCATGGTAAGTCATCTACAGAAGGTACGTTATCCATGCTGTACACACCACGTTAGTCATCTTGCATGGACTCCAAAAAAAATGGTGAATCGACTCCAGTGAGTTTTAACGCGCGAGAAGAGACATCAGTCAGACTCAAGACTCAATATTCACACTACTATGGGATGACCCAACTAGCTGGGGCTCTCAGAAATGCCTTATGACCAGCACTGCCATCCAGCCACGCCTATGCCAGCAGAGACCCGTCCCCACAGTCGCAGTTCCAGCTCGCTCTCCGGCGCTCCAGCCAAGCCGAGCGATCCTGCCGGCATGCTCACGGCGCAGGTAGGCGTCCACGTCAGCCAGCTGGGGGATGTGGTTGTGCCGGTAGCCGCAGTAGCGACGCAGCTGGCGCCAGTTCTCCAGGTACTCCTGGCAGGCGTGCGTCTCGTACAGCTCGCTCAGCTCGCGGAATATCACACCCCTGCGCGAAGGGAATGGGTAATTCACGGTGGAACCGTGCGATGGACGTCAACCGGAGAAGGGGCGGGGGAGTCTCGGGCATGATCTTCTGAAGATACCGAGCGCGGGCGTGACACGGGCGCCACCTGCCCGAAACAGTGTGCGCGAGTGTGACGCGAGCGCCACCTGTTCTAGGTACTGCGCGCGAGTGTGACACGAGTGCCACCTATCCTAGTACCGTGCGCAAGTGCGACGCGGGCGCCACCTGTCCTAGTACTGTGCGCGAGTGCGATGCGGGCGCCACCTGCCGAATGCGGAGCGCACCGGCTGAGTAGCACTGCCGACAGAAGATTTCCTACCAAATTGTCTTACTACGGTGAGGCCGTGTGACAACCACAGTAGAAAACAGTCCGTCGCAGAATCACACTGGTGACGCTTCCCCACATGAAAGCCACTCTGTCATTATGAAGGAGATTATTTCGGGAGGGACAGTGCAGTAGGCGCCCCTCTCCTGGCGCACGCCAACCCCGGGACTTCTCTTCCACCCAGTAACCCCTCGAAATCTCTTCTCATATTATATAACTCAGCGCGCCTGCATCCTCCCGCCAGGTGGCGGCGTGACAGGGTGGAGTTCCAGAGCAGGATCTATAGGACTCAGCTGGTTGCGTTCGAGGTCGAGCTGTGTCAAACGACCAATCATCTGTGGTCTCGCCGAACTTATAGCAGCTCAACCAAATTGTCCCAAGTTAACGGTCGCATTCATGTTTCTCGGCTCACTCAACATCATCGGCCTGAGAAACCTGGTCGCGTGTCTCATGACCCACGCTCCAGCTATCACCGCGTGTCCCCTGGCCCACGCTCCAGCTCTGGCTACGTGTCCCACGACCCACGCTCCAGCTCTGGCTACGTGTCCCCCGGCCCACGCTCCAGCCCTGGCTACGTGTCCCATGGCCCACGCTCCAGCCCTAGCTACGTGTCCCATGACCCACGCTCCAGCCCTGGCTGCGTGTCCCATGGCCCACGCTCCAGCTCTGGCTACGTGTCCCACGACCCACGCTCCAGCTCTGGCTACGTGTCCCCCGGCCCACGCTCCAGCCCTGGCTGCGTGTCCCATAACCCACGCTCCAGCCCTGGCTGCGTGTCCCATGGCCCACGCTCCAGCCCTGGCTGCGTGTCCCATGACCCACGCTCCAGCCCTGGCTGCGTGTCCCATAACCCACGCTCCAGCCCTGGCTGCGTGTCCCATGGCCCACGCTCCAGCCCTGGCTGCGTGTCCCATGGCCCACGCTCCAGCCCTGGCTGCGTGTCCCATGGCCCACGCTCCAGCCCTGGCTGCGTGTCCCATGGCACACGCTCCAGCCCTGGCTGCGTGTCCCATGACCCACGCTCCAGCTCCGACCGCGTGTCTCGCTACCACGCTGCAGCTTGACATATGATGTAACCAACGCTAGCTCGACGTGACCTGACGTGTGACATTGACCAGGCCCATCAGGACCAGTCACGTGACAGCTGTCGTCACTCGCAGTGGCGCAGCCTTCCGCTAGGTTTAAACGGGGAGACGGTGACCGTCGGCCAGCAGTGAGTACCAAATATGCGCACTCCTGATCACGAGGCTTGCTCACCATCCTGGACAACGGGTGCCGCAGCGGCCTACTGCGCCCGTTGACAATTTCTCGGCGTCTCGCAGCGAGGAAGACTCGAGGCAGGAGCAACATCGCCGGGAAACAAGGGGTTTGTCTTCCTGCAGTTTAACGTTGGGCTATGCTGTTCCGTAAAACAAATGACTTTTAGACGTCCCGTCACTTCAAACCTCTCCCCCCCCCCCCCCTCCGCTTCCCCCTCCCCATCTCAATCGGCAACAGGCGGCGCCACTCTGACGTTGCGACCGTCGCCTTCGGCTGATTAGACGGAAACGAGAGGTCTCAATTAACCGGATCGAGATCACAAATTGTGTTACCTCATTAGGAGGGGCGCGGCACAAGTCGAGGCCTCGTTTCAGTACATGCCAGTGAACAGGAAGACGCGATTGACGTTGGCGGATTTGGCGGACGCGATTGATGCCGTGTGATACCAGCGACAGCGCGGCGCCGGCAAAGTCTGCGCCGGCACTGGCACGTAATGCTGCCTTAAATTCATCGGAAATGACTTCCAAACCATTCCCGTCGGGGCGTTCCTCTGATGTATTGTCTCTATGTATTGGGAGGACCGCACTGAGTGTCGAAGGCGACGGGTGATTTGGTCCAACCACATCGAAAGTCAGAGGCGCGATAGGCCATTGGGTTGAACCATTGTGATTTAAGTTCCGTTCACCGACCTGGGCTCGGAGGGCAGTGTGGCGCACTGTCCTGTTACAGTCCGGCCTCGACCTGCATCATGCTCACCATGTCCTCGTCTCCTCCTCGGTGTACTCCACGCGGGGGATGGGCTTGTCGCTGAAAGCCGGGGTCGTCGCGTCAGAGCGCTGAGCTTGGTTGTCAGCAACACTGCAAGTCAAATGACGCCATACTGCACTACTATGTACTACTCCGAATGAAATTCGAATAGGGCTGAATTTCGGTGCCCCCTGTGTGAAAGGATTGGGGGTTGGGATGATTCGTGGCAAATTAGCATGACCAGGGCCAGAATGACTGTAATCTGAGTGACTTCCCTCGTAAAATTCCGTATGGAGTTGTTTTTTTTTTTTTGGCACCAGCAACGTTAATACAGAACAAAGGGTACCAATAGCACATGCTTTCAGGACTGAAAACACGCGAAAGGGAACATAAACGCCGAGAAGCGTGCTCCGGTCCCATGAAGCTATAATGGGTTTCACGAGATGCTGTGGAGATCAGAAGCAAATGCTCAGCATGCTAAATAGATTGGTGACGAAGTGAGCTCCAGACTCACTGGCGGTGGTTCATGGCGATCTCGGAGAAGTGCTGTCTCCGTTGACGATACACCTTGTCCTTAAAGCCCTGAAAACAGTGGTAAACAGGCATCGTCCACCGGCGATCCCTTTTTGCGGCGGTTACGTCGCTGTACTTAGCACGAGCTGGGATTCGAACGGCCTAGATTGAAAATATCTACAAGGTTTATTGTAACGCTGCAAGGTTTATTAAGCGCTGTATGACTGCAAAAGTTGTTTAATCTGATATTTTTGACGCTTATTTCCAACTTCTGGATCACAATGTCATCAGGAAATGTTCTATTGTGGAGTTTGAGTTCATGAATGTCATGGAAGGTCATCAACCTAGAATGGCCTCAATCTATCTTTTATTTTGTGGAGCATGTCTCTTAGGATATCATTTGGCGCCGATAATAAATTCAACCATGAAAATGAATCCGAAGGTTTTTAGTAAGTATTCCTTCCTTAGGGTCAAATAAGGTCATTGACTTGATGTAACCACCAGTGGCATTTTGCTTGCAATAGGTATCTACGTTAAAGTTGACCGCGAGAAGAGACCTGAGGGCACATTGGACACCTATGTAGAGTTTAACCTTGCTTGACCTTACATGACCTGAAGATCATGACTTAGGAAGCTCAGAATTTGGTACATGTGAGATTACATAGAGTCCTCCGTGCTCTGTGCATTTTGCTTTGCAAACTCTCTTATTTTTTAGATCTCAGGGATGGTCAAATTGCTCC
>NW_023597055.1:4717531-4723785 GCF_011947565.3 Pollicipes pollicipes
TCGGGTGAACGAGGTCCCGATTGTCCCAGAAGCCCGCGGTTTGTTCAAAGACATGTAGATGCCGACACAGTCCCGAGAAGGAACGAGGTCTAGCGTTTGGCGCCATCCAAGCTTCCCTCAGGCCAAGGAGGTGTGTTCGTGATGGCAAACTCCCGAGGCAGCGCTAGCCCCAAAGATAATCACCCTCTGCAGCCGATCGAGGTGGCACGCCGCGGCCCACCCCACGTGGAGACTATAGCATGCACGGAAAGACGAAGCAATGATCTGGGATCCCGTGATGCCACATTGTCTACAGAGAACAGCAGGCTCTCGCGTTTTGACCTGGGGTCCTCCCGGGACGAATGATCGCCAGTCGAACCGAGCATTTTCGGCGGATAAAGCGAAGAATGCGTAAACTAAAATGTGTTAACTTAGAGGCGGAGGATACGGTCGCTTTGATGCAATTGGGCGCGCCGAAGAGGGAGTTTCCCGGCTGGGTTCATCTTGGGAGAATGGGCGGTGAGACAGGACTTGGTGGCAAGCAAGGTTTGTTCTTTCCGCAATTTACGGCTTAAATCAATTAATATTTAATTTATTTACGGTTGGGTCGCTGGTCAGAGTGCTCGGAGTTAAGACTTTGTGTCTTCAGCATGGTACAACATGACCACCTGGAAGATGGGCGGGAAGACCGTTTGTACACATGTTAAGTAGAATAGCGCCGACGAGGGATCCCTGTGGGACACCATGACATTGGCGAAGGTGAGAAAGGTCCGCCTCTTCATCACCTGCCTGTGGGCAGCGCGGCAGCTTTTTAACTAATTGCGGCAAACAAACGCAGCATCATCGTATCTTGCATAAAAGGACTGGCGATCTGCACCGTAAAACGCGCGACTCAAATCAAACGACGTGTCAGCAACAACGTGGTCTCTGTCCACTCGATGGGTGATTCAATGGACTGAGTCAAGCAGAGCATCCTGCGGCGACGGACCAGGTCCGCACTTGGAAACACATCGGATGAGGTCTTGATCTGGTTCCCATCCCCACACTCTTCCAGCGTACTTCCAGTACGCTTGAAGATCTTTTCTGTTGAGTGTGCCGGTTGTGGAGCTGATATGATTGGTCGCCACCTGATCTTTACGTGGCGCACCTTTGCGTTGGCAGCGCTAAGAATCGGTGATTTGTAGACGGCACATCTAGATGCACGGTGCGGTTGGTTTCACTTCTTTATCCACTTGCCTTGTTGCTCGTCTGATAGGGATTTCGTTGGTGAGCTCTGGCACGCACCCCCTCTGCTCTGAGCTCTGAGCTCCCCCCTCCCCTCAGCGGCGTGTCTCTAGCAAGCACTCGATGTCATGTGACCGGCTGCAGAAATCGCCCCCCTCAGTTTTGCCAGTGCGGTTATCCGTCCTCTCTGCCGTCCGCTTGGGCTAATCTCGTATCGCTACGACGCCGGTTCGTCGATATCGGGGCATACTTACTGCCCGTGTTCAGCTGTTTTGCATGTGTGCACTTCACGCTTCCCAGGACAATCAAACGGAGAAGATATGCTTCGTCCAGATTACAATGAGACAGGAAGACTACCCACGATTCGCGCAAATGCCTAAGGATGTGATGGGACCATTGTGGTCCCGCTCGTGAGCGCTCGTTGCATTATTTTTTGATAGGGCCTAAAAAACGACATTCCACGATTTCAGAGTTAAAACTGCACCGCACGATCATTGGCACCCGTCCGGGCGCGGGTCATAGTGACCCCACAGGTTTCTCCAGAAAAATCCGAATGGCACGGCGTAGTCACGCCAAACTCTGTACGGCTGCAGAAAATTGAATTGCAGATCTTTTGATGCAAACGAATTAGATGTACTTTGTAGGGTTGCTGACCTATGGCAGGTCAAATTCCTGCCATGTCAGCTAAACACATGTTTAGAGAAGCGCTTAAGGTGGCGCAACAGCGGAGTGTAGGCGATATATATCTGGCATAAACCACAGGTAATAAACGAGGTGAATTTAGAATGAAACCAAATCCACTGATCTAGAGCCAGGTGTGAAGGCCAGACCAAGATAAAAACTAGCCTGCTTTTTTACTCGAGAACTTGCTTTATGGGATAATTCCCGATGCTCGTTTTGAGTGTTAGTGCAGGGGCCACAAAAACATGTTTCATGAACCTTTTTGAGGTCAGGGTAGGTCACTGACTTAAAATAATCCATGAACATTTTGCTTTTAGGAAAATATTTTGCCTGGCGGCATTTTTGACCTTATTTAACCCAAGGTCATAGCCTAAGAATCTCAAATTCTTGCACAAGTAAGTTCATGCACAAGCTAATCCATCCTGTGAATTCGGTGTTCCTAGCTGTCTTACTTTTTGAGATCGCTGAAGGGTAAGGTGACCCTCCACCCAAGCGAAGGATATTGAACTGGCCACCCTGGCGTGTGTTAATTAAAACGCTCCCAAATGGTGGCCATATCGAGTGCCGGTGGCCTAATTTTGTCCATGCGACACGAAGTGCTATGACTTGCTGGGGTCTTCTTCCGAGATCACCTTTTCTAGCATTGTGAAACAAGTCAGCTGTATCTATCGTCCCCATGCGCGTGTGGTAAAGACTCCTTACGGCAACCTATTAGGAAACATTGCGCAGCCAGGAACAGGCTTGGGAGCACTGAAATCACGGCGATATTGAAGTTCAATCTGTAAGGCATTGCGAATTAGTAATGACTTGGCCGTCGGCTTGGGCTCGGATAGGTAGGCATTGATTGATTGAAGTGTATGTGAGCAAACCAGAAACAATCCTGGGACATTACAACCAATCGTGAACAGGTGAATGGATGGCTGATGAGGACAAAGTCAGTCACCCAAAAAACAAACGCACTGAAACACACGCAAATGCACACCAGTCACGATTCCGCCGCACAAACAGGCATGACACCTTCAGACGTTCCTCGATATGTCTCTTCAAATGTTTCGGGAAAGGGACCATCAGAAGCTGGAGATAGTCCGGGAGCCGTTATACCTACATCTTGGGTGCGCGAATAGAAAAGGCGCCGTTTTCCTCCCAGAATTCAGAGTCCTACCCTCGCCTGACGCTGCCGTCGATGTTGTTGACGATGTTGCAGACCGTGTGGTGCCCTCCACACGTTTGTTGGTCGCCCTGACGATCGGCTTCGCTATCGGCGTCGCGATCATCAATCGCTACAACATCAACATCGCTATTGTGTGCATGGTGGCGGACGTGGTGCCACCGGCGGACGGCGTCGGGGAAGAACGCTGGAATACGTCCCAACCGCGCGAGCAGATGGGCGGCACCGGGAACGGCTCGTTCACGACAGAGCTCAATGAGGTCCAGGTGAGGATGACGGCGGAAGTCTTCTATACACACGGTCAGCCGTGTATGCAGACAACTATAGTAGATGTAGTAATCTGGAGCCGATACTGTAGTAAATAATAAAGAACGCAAAACAATGTGGTAATAGTTACAGGTTGCGTTCTGCCTTTGCTTGCATTAAATGCATCAAAGCACATAAGAAACGTAACATTAATCTGAGACTGTTTGCTATCTTGGGTAGTACTTTTCGACCATTTATGACTTTCTCTGGGCTATGGGGTAAACGAGAGTATGTCAGGTCAGTCAGGTATGTCAGGACTGCATGCACCTGACAGCCCGCACAATGACTTCCGCGACTTCCTGCCCGCCCAGCGATCTCCTCGGGGTATGTGGAGATGCTGTGAAGAGGTTCTGGTCAGGGACACTTAGCTTACTCGTGGCAGGTGCCTGCAGCGTGCCCTGGACAAAAGGGACTTTATGCAGGATACAGGATGATGCGTGAGTGAGGATTTAAGCACTTATGTGAAACACGGTCACGTGATGTTAACGTGATGCACACCTCCCCTTTCAGGGCAAGTTCCACTGGGACAGGACGTTCCAGGGCCTGTTGCTGTCCAGCTACTTCTACGGCTACACGGCGGCGATGGTACCCGGTGGTTGGGTGGCCGACAGGTTAGCAAGGATGGAGGGATGATAAACATGACGGTGACGAGGGGGGGGGGGGGGGCAGATGGCTTGCCCGTAAACAGACATGAAAATGCATCTTGGAAAACATGGGCCATCTCGAACCGCATCGAAAAATCACATCCGCCATTACACACTGGTACATATCTTGTGTACCATCACACACACACACATATACCATTATCCCTATCACAGAAATGAGTCAAAAACCCCGAAGCTCAGCCTAGCGACCCTGGTCAGGCATATGTTATTATTGTTGCGGATGCTCGAGACAGGTCCATCGCCATCCCTCTTCGTTTCCTGAGGGTTCGTCTAGACCGTTACTCCGTACCGCCACCCCGGGTGAGTGTTGCCAAGGTGGACGGTCGCGACCGGCGCCAAGCCAAGATAGACGGTCGCGGTCGGCACCAAGCCAAGGGTGGACGGTCGCGGCCGGCACCAAGCCAAGGGTGGACGGTCGCGGCCGGCACCAAGCCAAGGGTGGACGGTCGCGGCCGGCACCAAGCCAAGGGTGGACGGTCGCGACCGGCGCCAAGCCAAGGTGGACGGTCGCGGCCGGCGCCAAGCCATGGTGCCAGCCTATGCGCGAGCTTGTACTGAGTCAGACCTGTCTGCGCAAGCATGGGCTTCTTTCTTGTGCGACGGTGTCTGGAACAGTGTTCAAATATTCGGCCACTTAGATGGCAGGGACGTCGGTATTTTTGTATGCTATTACACCCCGGCTTGGGCTCACCGCCTGTCGCCCCTTCCCTTGCTCAAAATCAGCCAATCTACATCGGACCGGGCGGCTGTCAAACCAGTTTGTATGCGCCTCAGGTTTGATAATCGGGCTGGGCGGGTCAAATGTCTGAGTTCAAGGTCAAAGGGCAACAGATTAGTGCCAACGAAGTTGGTGCAGGGGTCGCCGGAGAATCCGTGTTCACATCCTGCACACCTTACGGGGTGAACTTTGGAACGCTGGTGTGGAAGTGCTACGGCGTTCACATGAGGGGTGTCACACAGAGCAGGTAACGTGGACGGACGCACGCGGCGCGATCAGTACGACTCAAGCACCCCTTCGTGTGTCACGAGGTGAGCAGCAAAACTCTAGTCTGGATTTCCCAATGCCATGGCTGGGAGCCTTTATCAAGTGAATGATCTCAGCAGCCATAAACATAAAAAACCTGCGGCAGGTAGTTTGTACCAGCATCATAACTGGTCCCAAAGCATGAACAAATTCAAAACGTTTTTTCCTGCCGCGTCAAAGGGAGGTTCAGAACGTTCAAAACGCCATTAAGAGTGTTGAGATATCACAAAAGCGTGCACAAAACACCTGGTTTTGTGCGTATTTTGTGCGATGCCTTTCCATAACAGCTAGGAAGCTGTGGCTCAGTTTGATGGCCATTCATCCTGGACGAATCCATGTTCAACGTGATGTCGGCAGGATTGTTTTGATGTCAATATTCGTAAAATAACCGCTTTTTTACTATGCCACTGAAATCTCCGCAACGGTGTCTTCAGGTTTGGCGAGAGCACGTGGCTGATGTCGAATTAGTGAGAAACCAAACCGGTTTTACTCGCCGGCGACCTCTCGTCCCGCTCAGACATAGCCATGAGCTTCCGTTAATGGCGACGTTGGCTCGAATCGAAAATTAGGATCGTCGACGACGGACAGCGGGCTGTGGCAAAACGTAGCACCCGATGGTCAAGCCAGATGGCCCCGTAACTTGTAACCACGCACACACTCACACACGACTGCAAAGAAATGGACATTTTCAGCGTTGTCCGCCGGTGCCTGAGCGACCTCGTTCCCGGCACCTCACCGCCAGCGCGGGGCACGCTTCTCGTTGGCGTGGGAGCTGACGCTTGATGTTTGCCAGGTCATGCACGGATCAAGGCAATGTATTGCAATGCACTGATGGCGTGTCAGGAGACAAAAACACCCACCGCTGCCATCGTCTTCTGAGCAAACGGCGGCAAAAGTGTGACAGTCCACCCAGCTGCTCATCATCGTCTGCTTCTTTTCGTCGCTGGTATACGCCGTCACGTTTGCGTCAGAGCGCACCGATCTTTAGACCCGGATCCCGGAACTTTGGATGAGGGTCTGTCGTTGCAGATTGTCGGCTGAGGTGGTGCTCATGTTCGCCTGCTTGTACAGCAGACTGCCGGCCTAGCTGACGCTTATGTTCACCTGCTTGTGCTGCAGACTGCCGGCCCACCTGGTGCTCATGTTCGGCGTTGTCTGCCAGGGGGTGGCCACACTGCTTTTCCCTCTCGTCGCCAGAATCAACGTC
>NW_023597055.1:4724746-4737060 GCF_011947565.3 Pollicipes pollicipes
GACTACCCACGATTCAATAGACCCCGCGCAAATGCCTAAGGATGGGATGAGGCAATTGAAGTCTCGCTCGTGAGCGCCCCTTGCATTCTTTTATAGCGCCTAAAAACGACATTCCATGATTTCAGGCTTCGAACTGCACCACACGATCATTGGCACCCATTCGGGCGCGGGTCAAAGTGACCCCAAAAGTTTCTCTAGAAAAATTCCGAATGGCACGGCCTAGTCACGCCAAACTTTGTACGGCTGCAGAGAATTGAATCGCAGATATTTTGATGTAAACGAATTAGATGCACCTGGTAGCGTCGCTGACCTATGGCAGGTCAAAATCCTGCCATGTCAGCTAAACACATGTTTAGGGAATCGCTTAAGGTGGTGCAACAGCGGAGTGTAGGCGATATATATCTGGCATAATTCCACAGGTAATAAACGAGGTGAATTTAGAATGAAACCAAATCCACTGATCTAGAGCCAGGTGTGAAGGTCAGACCAAGATAAAAACTAGCCTGCTTTTTTACTCGAGAACTTGCTTTATGGGATAATTCCTGATGCTCGTTTTGAGTGTTAGTGCAGGGGCCGCAAAAACATGTTTCATGAACCTTTTCGAGGTCAGGGTAGGTCACTGACTTAAAATAATCCATGAACATTTTGCTTTTAGGAAAATATTTTGCCTGGCGGCATTTTTGACCTTATTTAACCCAAGGTCATAACCTAAGAATCTCAAATTCTTGCACAAGTAAGTTCATGCACAAGCTAATCCATCCTGTGAATTCGGTGTTCCTAGCTGTCTTACTTTTTGAGATCGCTGAAGGGTAAGGTGACCCCCACCCAAGAGAGGTATTGAACTGGCCACCCTGGCGTGTGTTAATTAAAACGCTTCCAAATGGTGGCCATATCGAGTGCCGGTGGCCTAATTTTGTCCATGCGACACGACGTGCTATGACTTGCTGGGGTCTTCTTCCGAGATCACCTTTTCTAGCATTGTGAAACAAGTCAGCTGTATCTATCGTCCCATGTGTGTAAAGACTCCTCACGGCGAACCTATAGGAACATTGCGCAGCCAGGAACAGGCTGGGAGCACTGAAATCACGGCGATATTGAAGTTCAAACTGTAAGGCATTGCGAATTAGTGATGACTTGGCCGTCGGCTTGGGCTCGACAGGTAGGCATTGATTGATGAAGTGTATGTGAGGCAAACCAGAAACAATCCTGGGACATTACAACCATCGGTGAACAGGGTGAATGATGGCTGATGAGGACAAAGTCAGTCACCCAAAAAAAACAAACGCACTGAAACACACGCAAATGCCACCAGTCACGATTCCGCGCACAAACAGGCACGACACCTTCAGACGTTCCACGATATGTCTTTCTTCAAATGTTCGGGAAAGGGACCATCAGAATCTGGAGATTGTCCGGGAGCCGTTATGTATACCTACATCTTGGGTGCGCGAATAGAAAAGGCGCGCCATTTTCCATCCCAGAATTCAGCGTCCTACGCTCGCCTGACGCTGCCGTCGATGTTGTTGTACGATGTTGCAGACCGTGTGGTGCCCTCCACACGACTGCTGGTCGCCCTGACGATCGGCTTCGCTATCGGCGTCGCGATAATCAATCGCTACACATCAACATCGCCATCGTGTGCATGGTGGCGGACGTGGCGCCACCGGCGGACGGCGTCGGGGAAGAACGCTGGAATACGTCTCAACCGCACGAGCAGATGGGCGGCACCGGGAACGGCTCGTTCACGGCAGGGCTCACTGAGGTCCAGGTGAGGGTCGACGGCGGTAGTCTTCTATACACACGGGCAGCCGTGTATGCAGACAATTATAGTAGATGTAGTAATCTGGAGCCGATACTGTAGTGAAATAATAAAGACGCAAAATAATGTGATAATAGTTACAGGTTGCGTTCTGCCTTTGCTTGCAATTAAATGCATCAAAAACACATAAGAAACGTAACACCAATCTGAGACTGTTTTGCTATCTTGGGTAGTACTTTCGACCATTTATGACTTTCTCCTGGGCTATGGGGTAAACGAGAGTATGTCAGGTCAGTCGGGTATGTCAGGACTGCATGCACCTGACAGCCCGCACATGACTTCCGTGGCTTCCTGCCCGCCCCAGCGATCTCCTCGGGGTATGTGGAGATGCTGTGAAGAGGTTCTGGTCAGGGGCACTTAGCCTACTCGTGGCAGGTGCATGCAGCGTGCCCTGGACAAAGGGGACTTTATGCAGGATACAGGATGATGCGTGAGTGAGGATTTAAGCATTTATGTGAAAACCACGGTCACGTGATGTTAACGTGATGCACACCTCCCCTTTCAGGGCAAGTTCCACTGGGACAGGACGTTCCAGGGCCTGTTGCTGTCCAGCTACTTCTACGGCTACACGGCGGCGAATGGTACCCGGTGGTTGGGTGGCCGACAGGTTAGCAAGGATGGAGGGATGATAAACATGACGGTGACGAGGGGGGGGGGGGGGCAGATGGCTTGCCCGTAAACAGACATGAAAATGCATCTTGGAAAACATGGCCATCTCGAACCGCATCGAAAAATCACATCCGCCATTACACCACTGGTACATATCTTGTGTACCATCACACACACACACATATACCATTATCCCTATCACAGAAATGAGTCAAAAACCCCGAAGCTCAGCCTAGCGACCCTGGTCAGGCATATGTTATTATTGTTGCGGATGCTCGAGACAGGTCCATCGCCATCCCTCTTCGTTTCCTGAGGGTTCGTCTAGACCGTTACTCCGTACCGCCACCCCGGGTGAGTGTTGCCAAGGGTGGACGGTCGCGGCCGGCGCCAAGCCAAGGGTGGACGGTCGCGGCCGGCACCAAGCCAAGGGTGGACGGTCGCGGCCGGCACCAAGCCAAGGGTGGACGGTCGCGGCCGGCACCAAGCCAAGGGTGGACGGTCGCGGCCGGCACCAAGCCAAGGGTGGACGGTCGCGGCCGGCACCAAGCCAAGGGTGGACGGTCGCGGCCGGCACCAAGCCAAGGGTGGACGGTCGCGGCCGGCACCAAGCCAAGGGTGGACGGTCGCGGTCGGCACCAAGCCAAGGGTGGACGGTCGCGGTCGGCACCAAGCCAAGGTGGACGGTCGCGGCCGGCGCCAAGCCAAGGTGGACGGTCGCGGCCAGCGCCAAGCCAAGGTGGACGGTCGCGGCCGGCGCCAAGCCAAGGTGGACGGTCGCGGCCGGCGCCAAGCCATGGTGCCATCCTATGCGCGAGCTTGTACTGAGTCAGACCTGTCTGCGCAAGCATGGGCTTCTTTCTTGTGCGACGGTGTCTGGAACAGTGTTCAAATATTCGGCCCACTTAGATGGCAGGGACGTCGGTATTTTTGTATGCTATTACACCCGGCTTGGGCTCACCGCCTGTCGCCCCTTCCTTGCTCAAAATCAGCCAATCTACATCGGACCGGGCGGCTGTCAAACCAGTTTGTATGCGCCTCAGGTTTGATAATCAGGGCTGGGCGGGTCAAATGTCTGAGTTTAAGGTCAAAGGGCAACAAAATTAGTGCCAACGAATCGCGTGCGGGGACCGCCGGAGAATCCGTATTTTACATCATGCACACCTTACGGGGTGAATTTTGGAACGCTGGTGTGGAAGTGCTACGGCAGTTCACATGAGGGGTGTCACACAGAGTAACCGTGGACGGACGCACGCGGCGCGATCAGTACGACTCAAACACCCCTTCGTGTGTCACGAGGTGAGCAGCAAACTCTAGTCTGGATTTCCCAATGCCATGAGCTGGGAGCCTTTATCAAGTGAATGATCTCAGCAGCCATAATCATAAAAAACCTGCGGCAGGTAGTTGTGTACCAGCATCATAACTGGTCCCCAAAGCATGAACAAATTCAAAACGTTTTTTCCTGCCCGCGTCAAAGTGAGGTTCAGAACGTTCAAAACGCCATTAAAGTGTTGAGATATCACAAAAGCGGTGCACAAATACACCTGGTTTTGTGAGCATTTTGTGCGATAGCCTTTCCATAACAGCTAGGAAGCTGTGGCTCAGTTTGATGGCCATTCATCCTGGACGAATCCATGTTCAACGTGATGTCGGCAGGATTGTTTTGATGTCAATATTCGTAAAATAACCGCTTTTAACTATGCCACTGAAATCTCCGCAACGGTGTCTTCAGGTTTGGCGAGAGCAGCGTGGCTGATGTCGAATATAGTGAGAAACCAAACCGGTTTTACTACTCGCCGGCGACCTCTCGTCCCGCTCAGACATAGCCATGAGCTCCTGTTAATGGGGACGTTGGCTCGAATCGAAAAGTTAGGATCGTCGACGACGGACAGCGGGCTGTGGCAAAACGTAAGCACCCGATGGTCAAGCCAGATGGCCCCGGTAACTTGTAACCACGGACACACTCACACACGACTGCAAAGAATGGACATTTCAGCGTTGTCCGCCGGTGCCTGAGCGACCTCGTTCCCGGCACCTCACCGCCAGCGCGGGGCACGCTTCCTCGTTGGCGTGGGGAGCTGACGCTGATGTTTGCCAGGTCATGCACGGATCAAGGCAATGTATTGCAATGCACTGATGGCGTGTCAGGAGACAAAAACACCCACCGCTGCCATCGTCTTCTGAGCAAACGGCGGCAAAAGTGTGACAGTCCACCCAGCTGCTCGTCATCGTCCACTTCCTTTTTGTCGCTGGTATACGCCGTCACGTTTGCGTCAGAGCGCACCGATCTTTAGACCCGGATCCCGGAACTTTGGATGAGGGTCTGTCGTTGCAGATTGTCGGCTGAGGTGGTGCTCATGTTCGCCTGCTTGTACAGCAGACTGCCGGCCTAGCTGACGCTTATGTTCACCTGCTTGTGCTGCAGACTGCCGGCCCACCTGGTGCTCATGTTCGGCGTTGTCTGCCAGGGGGTGGCCACACTGCTTTTCCCTCTCGTCGCCAGAATCAACGTCCACCTGCTCTTCGCCCTGAGGGCAGCACAAGGTCTCACCTGTGTAAGTAACTGTACATACTTCATCATGACTGGGAAGGGAACATTTCGCCGTAAGCCGTATGTGACGTCAGCGTCAAGGCAATGTGAGCGCTGTGACGCCATAATCGGAACGGCGTTCCAGTCGGTCGTGTTGCCGGCCGGCGCGGTGCTCATCCGAAACTGGAGCATCCCCGACGAATACTCAGCTCTACTTTCCGTTGCCTGGTCGCTGCACTACATCCTCGCCGGGCTCACGTACCCCATCAGCAGCTCCCTGTGCGAGTATGGCGGCTGGCCGCTTGTCTTCTACGTCACCGGTGAGATGTGACGTCATTTGAGCGCGCTTCCGATAGCTCTATTGCTAAAACGGTGGCTGTTCGCTCGGCTCGTGCCTTGGGTATTTCCTGACAAGAAACAATATATCGAGTAACGCAGAGCCTGGATTTGAACGGAGCTGTCGACATGTACGCTCAAGATACTTCAAAAAAAGATCACAGGCATTTTAGGTGATTACTTTGAATGCCTTCCTGCTGGACCTTCGAAAAGTGTTTGACACTGTTTAAACGCCTCACTGGCGCCGTTGGCTAATGTGCGTGTCAATCTGGGCGCGACTTCCAAGGTTCAAGCCTGACTTCGATAGGCTTTTCCCCTGCCGGCTCCTACGCGAGGATGGCGGGAATTGGGGTAATGAGAGTAGAGGTAGTACCTCTACCCCTGGGTAGAGGTAGTACCCCTGCCGCGAGAATCGTACTCTACCAACCAGCGCCCACGGCGCACGGTTCACGGACATGGTCCCTCCTTAAATAGACCGTTGGCTCCGGTAGCATTCCGGGAGCGCAGCCTTATCTCATCCCACCGGAGCAGCCGCCGGAGTTACCCAACCCGAGGAATCGGAATTGCCCTCCGAGTGCCCAAGTGACACCTGGGTAGACTACGAGTAATTGTGTTGTCAAAACTGGCGGGAAAGTGTGCCGAAAAATCGAAACACCTGCCGTTTATATAGTGTGTGCAACGAGCGGTTTACTTCAGTGCATCCAGCAAGGAAGTTTCGTTTGGGCGGCAAAAATAGTGACAAAAAACAACAAACACATTATGGGAAATTGCCTTGTGTGCCTTGTATTCCCGGATCTCCGAAAGGCGTTTGACACTCGATCTGGAAATTAAAACACGAAAGTAAGCGAAACATGACATTTCACACCCAGTCTTTCTATTTATGGCTGGGTGTCAAATAGAAGCCAAGGTATGGTTGTCAACTCAACAGTCTCAGACTTGTCATATAAATTTCTGTGCTCCCTAGCCACTTCCTGTCCAGCTTTTTGCCATATATTTTATATATTGCTCAAATATTTCTCATAAAGCAATTGCATTAGCTCAAACTGGTATCTGAACACAAAATAACTGTCCTTCTTTTCTTCAAGACATTGCGAAGATATGCGAGCGATACCTGAAGGAGCATTATTAAATCTCTAAAACATGAGATGCCAAGAAATGTCGTAAAACGCATACAAAACTTCCTGTCAGCTCTGTCGTAATTCCAAAAGCGAGCATATATTTCAGTCTTGTTTATAATTATAGCACCCTAACATTGTCAGGACATGATGCACAGGGTCTGTTAGATGACAAACTCCCTTGCAAATCTCTCAGAGGCCGTTTATAAATTACGCTACGCCTTTCAGGTTAGCTTCAAGCCCCTCTCTCCCTGTTCACACTGTGCTTGAGCAGGGAGATCCTCTCCCCTAGTTACATTGTGTGAAGCGTAATGACCCCAAAAAGTAACGCCCGTCCGTCCGTTTGGTCACAAATGAGCTGGAGATGCGAGACAACAAGGGGCGTGTTCCTTGTCAAGGGATAAAGCCTACGTCATCCCGCTCATTCTGCTGGGCTCTTCGCACGCCACCAGGTGCGCTGTCAGCAGCCCGGTCTCTGTGTGTCCGCCGCCAGGTGCGCTGTCAGCAGCCCGGTCTCTGTGTCCGCCTCTATGAGCGCAATCAGCAGCCTGGTCTCTGTGTGTCCACCTCCTTGAGCGCTGTCAGCAGCCCGGTCTCTGTGTGTCCGCCTCCGCGAACGCTGTCAGCAGCCCGGCCTCTGTATGTGCGCATTCCTAAGTGCTGTCAGTAGCCCGGTCTCTACATTCACATCCATGAGTGCTGTCAGTAGCCCGGTCTCTACATTCGCATCCATGAGTGCTGTCAGCAGCCCGGGCCTCTGTATGTGCGCATTCATAAGTGCTGTCAGTAGCCCGGTCTCTACATTCGCATCCATGAGTGCTGTCAGCAGCCCGGCCTCTGTATGTGCGCATTCGTAAGTGCTGTCAGTAGCCCGGTCTCTACATTCGCATCCATGAGTGCTGTCAGCAGCCCGGCCTCTGTATGTGCGCATTCATAGTGCTGTCAGTAGCCCGGTCTCTACATTCGCATCCATGAGTGCTGTCAGCAGCCCGGCCTCTGTATGTGCGCATTCATAAGTGCTGTCAGTAGCCCGGTCTCTACATTCGCATCCATGAGTGCTGTCAGCAGCCCGGCCTCTGTATGTGCGCATTCATAAGTGCTGTCAGTAGCCCGGTCTCTACATTCGCATCCATGAGTGCTGTCAGCAGCCCGGCCTCTGTATGTGCGCATTCATAAGTGCTGTCAGTAGCCCGGTCTCTACATTCGCATCCATGAGTGCTGTCAGCAGCCCGGCCTCTGTATGTGCGCATTCATAAGTGCTGTCAGTAGCCCGGTCTCTACATTCGCATCCATGAGTGCTGTCAGCAGCCCGGCCTCTGTATGTGCGCATTCATAAGTGCTGTCAGTAGCCCGGTCTCTACATTCGCATCCATGAGTGCTGTCAGCAGCCCGGCCTCTGTATGTGCGCATTCATAAGTGCTGTCAGTAGCCCGGTCTCTACATTCGCATCCATGAGTGCTGTCAGTAGCCCGGTCTCTACATTCGCATTCATAAGTGCTGTCAGTAGCCCGGTCTCTACATTCGCATCCATGAGTGCTGTCAGCAGCCCGGTCTCTACATTCGCATCCATGTGTGCTGTCAGCAGCCCGGCCTCTGTATGTGCGCATTCATAAGTGCTGTCAGTAGCCCGGTCTCTACATTCGCATCCATGAGTGCTGTCAGCAGCCCGGCCTCTGTATGTGCGCATTCATAAGTGCTGTCAGTAGCCCGGTCTCTGTGTACGCATCCATGAGCGCTGTCAGTGGCCCGGTCGCTGTGTCTGCCTCCATGAGCGCTGTCAGTAGCCCGGTCTCTGTGTACGCCTCCATGAGCGCTGTTAGTAGCCCGGTCTCTGTGTGTGCGCATTCATAAGTGCTGTCAGTAGCCCGGTCTCTGTGTACGCCTCCATGAGCGCTGTCAGTAGCCCGGTCTCTGTGTGTCCGCCTCCATGAGCGCTGTCAGTAGCCCGGTCTCTGTGTCCACCTCCATGAGTACTGTCAGTAGCCCGGTCTCTGTGTCTGCCTCCATGAGCGCTGTCAGTAGCCCGGTCTCTGTGTACGCCTCCATGAGCACTGTTAGTAGCCCGGTCTCTGTGTACGCATCCATGAGCGCTGTCAGTAGCCCGGTCTCTGTCCGCCTCCATGAGCGCTGTCAGTAGCCCGTCTCTGTGTCCGCCTCCATGAGCGCTGTCAGTAGCCCGGTCTCTGTGTCCACCTCCATGAGTACTGTCAGTAGCCCGGTCTCTGTGCACGCATCCATGAGCGCTGTCAGTAGCCCGGTCTCTGTGTACGCCTCCATGAGTGCTGTCAGTAGCCGCCCGGTCTCTTGGTGCTTCCGCCAGGTGCTCTGCCGTTAGTCGGGGCGCTGCTGACGTGGTTCCTGGTGCCCAGCTGTCCTGATGAGAGTTGGCTGTGTTCGGAGGATGAGAAGAAGTTCGTGACATCTCACCGGCTGTGTCGGGTCAACTCCATGAAGTCCATGTCGGACAAACAGGTCAGCGTGGTGACTTGACGGCAACCGTGTGCACTGGTACATGTGAAACTTTCCAGTCTCTTGGAGAGAGCCTTTGGAGCAAGCAAGGTCAAACAAGTCGAACTCAAAGTCAGTGTCGGATGCCTTCACACATTCTCACGCAACTAACGTTAACTTAGATACCTGTTCCAATCAAACGGTCGCTCCTGTTTGTTTCAGGTTAGGGACAGTATTCTACCTCTGAAAGCCAAAAATGACAAAAAAATTGGGGCTGTTCTGATTTTAAGTCAAAATTAGCGTAAACAACCATCCCTGCTGGGAAGTTCTTCAATGCAAAAGGTGACTGAGGATTTTAGGTCAGTGTCCGTGCCTTATCTTCAAGGCATCAAAAGATAGCATACTGTCTCTGTCATCATGTAACTCGAAAGGAGAGTAGAAACATTTCCCCACATAAATTGTCCGGTCGAAGTCATCTTTGGTTTTGACTATCACCTGACATTCATGGAATATACATTTGACCATCACCTGACGAACATGGGTCAATTGAATTAATCGCAGTCCTCATTCTACCTGTGTATATGTCTACGAAATGCCGATACGTGTCTACATGTCCATGAAGTGAAGCGCTGTCAGGTTGTCACCATGCTCACAAGTTCATGCGACGAAGCGATCCACGTTGCGAAAGAATCGCATTTCAAAATGCAGTTTTGAGAAGCCACCTACCCACTCAGCCGTGCCATCGGTACGGACCGCCGCTCTGCACAGGCCGTATCTTGACTGCGTGCTGTTCTAGGCGAAGCCGGCGCGGACTCCGCTCTTGGCCATAGCCACGAACCGTCAAGTGCTTATCGTTGTGGGAACTTACTTCTTCTACAACTGGTTCTATTACTCGCTGAACACCACGCTGCCCACCTTCCTGAAGGAGACCAGTGGCGTCCATCTGACAAAGGTCAGTCTGGTAACCTTGGCGGTGTCGTGTGACCTTGATGTATCCCATGACTGTGACCTTGATCTATCCCATGACTGTGACCTTGTTTGCCTGACCCCGCGACCCTGATGCCTGATCTGATCTGATCTGTCTGAGGAGAAACATATGAAACAAGAGGGAAGCGCTGCCAGCAGGACTGTCACGTGCATCATCAGCATGGTCTACAGTTTTCTGAAGTATCAGCATGCATTGGTCGTCATCTGTCATCATCATTAGTCCCATTTACAGCGGCTTCTACGATTTATGTCACATAAAGTATTTTATATCAGTATAATGTTTTCAACTGAAAGAACCATCTTGAAGATCATTCAGTGCAGTTTGCAACCCTGCCCTTCTCAAGACCTGAGCCCCTCTAGTGCCTGACCTACGTGCCCGCGAATATGTCCATACTTTTTCGAAGAAACTGTTCAAGATCACCCAGTCATCGATAACACCATGATAACGTCATTCAAATCCTGCCATTGCATTAGCCATGCAGCGATCAAGGTCGAGAAAAGCATAATTTTTGAGTCGCTCGTGTCTGACTTTCGAGAACACAATTTCCAAATAAAACTGCAGTCAGTTGGCTCCCGGCCAACATCGTGCAAGGTACGATGACGTAATTACACAGTGACGCATTGAGGAGCTTACTTAGTTAACAGATAAATTGGGTTGTCTTCAGCAAACTTTTCCGGTTGCAGGTATACCAATAGTTATAAGTAAGCTCATTTCATCATATCTGATGCTTGCTCCAGTATCTTCAACCGTGAAATAATCCTTTAAAAACGCGGGGAGGGCGATACGGCCCCCTGGCGCCGCGAGGTCTCGAGACTCGTTGTTCGCTTTCTAGAACATAAACTTTGTTTTGATTTTTCTCGACGAGAAAATCAAGCTGGAATGCACATTGAACATCATGGAAGTGATGTGCATGCACAATACACATCATGCAATTTACTGCACATTTCTAAGCCCACAAATGTAAATAAGAATGAAAATGGGGTTCACGGAGAAACTTACCGTGCCTCATGCAGTTCAGCTTGAAATTTAAGAACTGTCGTGCATTAAAAACGATTGAACACAGCAGTGGAAATCGCCATTTGACAAAAATACTATTGCATTTTGTTGACACAGCGGTCTTTATTTGAACCCACAATTTAACGAAAAATTGCTGCACAGCTGTGCCTTTGACACCCTCCTCGAACACAAGAGAGCCAAATGAAGACGAAGCCATTGAACTGCTTTAGCATGATTGAGCATTGTGATGCGGACACAACACGCATACATTGACACGCGCCCGGGTGACCGGCTAGATACCCTTCGCTCGGGTGGGGGTGGGGGGAGGGGTTGAATTAGACTCCCTCCCCTGAGACCTCGGGAGCTAAGAAAGCTGAAGACACAAAATTCACAGGGTGTATTGACTTATATGTGAACTCACTTGGGCCAAAGTTTGAGGTTCCAAGGTCATAATCTTCGGGTCAAATAAGATAACACAAGTTGAAATCCCAGGTTGGTCTCCAAAGTGCCTCCAGAACCTAGATACTTATTTCTAACCAAAAGGTCTGATGCTCATTTAAGTTCAGTGACCTTGTTTGAACTTTTGAAGGTCATGGTGACCAAAATCATGCAAAACCGCTCAAAGTTTTGCATTTGAATAAGCGACAAAGATTATGCAAAGCAGTATGTTTCTAAAAACAAAAAGGTTGACCCGGGTCATTTTAGGCCAAGGACCTTCTCTGACCTCTGTGAAGTGTATGAAAGATGTATAATGCAGTTCCTGCAATCAATAAATTCGAAATGACCACCAGAGACCATTTCATACAGTAAACCTTAGAGAAATAACACGGGTTGGTCTTGACCTTGGTCTGACTTACATACCTGACCAAAGGTCAACTATTTTGCTAATTCAATACTTGTGTTGCCCAAGAAAGCATCTCAGAGATGTATGGCTTCGTCTAGCACTCCGTTGTTGCGTCAGATTAAGCCATTCCCTGGAAAATGCCTTCGCTGAAACCATGGGCTGACTTTGACCTGTCATAGGTCGGCGACCTTACGAGGCACATCTAAATTTTCCCATACCAAACGATCCGCTATTCAATTGCCTACAGCTTTCCAAAGTTTGGCGCGGTTACGCCGCGTCGTTCGAAAACCATTCTGGACAAACCTTTGGGAGGAGTCAATTTTACCCCCCACCCCCACCCCACCCGGGCGCGTGTTAAGTTTTGCTGCCAAAGGCACTTTCCTGGCGCTGCAGGACTTTGGGCACATGGCAAAAAAAAAAAAGGCAGAAAGGCACTCAGGAATGCACGAAAGGCACGGGTGGTGGGGAGAACTGTGCAATCTGCCTCCCTGTTGCGCTAAAGGTGTTGGTACTGACTTATTTAACTGCATTCACATGCATTGCTCAATCGCTGGCACCTGAGCTTCGCGCCTCGTGACGTGGGTTATGGGGTACGCCTTTCTTTACACAAGCAACGCCTGCCAACGGGGTGA